>NC_056751.1:668945776-669243276 GCF_019279795.1 Protopterus annectens | reverse complement strand
TGTGTTTTAAGATGTTTCTTCAGCCTTTGCTTAAAGAGTGGGAAGGAGGGAAGTACAGTTAGATCTGATGGCAACATGTTCCAATATTTTCCAGCGGTATTAAAAAACAAGGAGTCACCTGCCAAGTTATTAGACTTGGTAATGCTAACCAGTAGTTTAGTGGAAGAGCGTAAGGAATTGAGGTTTGCATAGGGGTAAAAAGGTTAGAGAGTATCGGTGTGTTGTTAGGTTGGTATAATATCCTATGAACAATGGTAAGTTGGTAAAGTATCAGAATGTTTTTTAGTTTAAGACAGTCTAGCTGGTGTAGGTTCAGACAGTGGTGAGTTCTGAATGGGTTCCCAGTGGCAAACTTGGCAATATTGTTATAGGAGTTGGCTAGTTTAGTGAGATTATTTTTCTTTAGGTTAGTATATATGGGGGAAGCATAAAGAAGAGTGGAGGTTAGATGGGAGTGGGCAATTGTAGTTCTGACTGTTGGTGTTAAGAAGGGTTTTATTCTATATAGGGAACCCAATTTTCTATTTATGGTTTTTACAGTGTTATTTATATGATTGCCAAATGTAAGGTTATTGTCAATTAATACTCCTAATAGTTTGGTGGTAGAGTCTGGGGTTATGATGGTGCCATTATTTGATTTGTTTGAGAAATTGATCAGGGGGGACTTACTGTTAGGTGTGAAGAGTAAGAGCTTGTTTTTTTTGGCATTCAAAAGGAGGCAACGTTTTAGGAACCATGCCTTGACTGAGTTGAATACTGTCTGAGTTAGGGATTGTAGTTCAGATGAGGAGTTGGCAGAACATATGAGCATGGAATCATCTGCATTTTGTATGCAGGTAGCTTGAGGGATTGCTAAGTAAAGGTCGTTGATGAATACTGAGAATAGAAGTGGACCGAGAATGGAGCCCTGAGGGACTCCAAGGGAGACTGGCAGGTGGGAAGATAGTTTATTCTCCCAAAGGACTGCTTGTTGCCTATTGTTAAGGTAGGACTTAAACCAGAGAACAGCCTTGGTGTCAAGAACAAGGGATTCAAGAGTTTTTAGGAGTAGGGGGTGGTTGACCATGCCAAAGGCTTTTAACAGATCAATAAAGAGTGCAGATGAGAGGATGTTGTTGTTACGGTTTTTATTGATAGAATCAGTGAAAGGCTGTGGTGGTACTATGAAATGGCCTGAAGCCATGCTGACACTTGCTAGTATATTATGTTGGGTTAGGTGGTTAATTAGTTGATGGTGAATACATTTTCCATAACTTTTGCTAAGGGTGATAAGAGAGCTATAGGCCTGTAGTTGGAATACTCATTGGAGTTTCCACCTTTATGTACAGGGATAATGTGGGAGATTTTCCAGATATCTGGGATGGTTCCTTCATTTATGGTTCTGTTTATAAGGATGGATACAGGATAAGCAACTGCTTTGGCTGCTTTTTGCAGGTATTCAGATGGTATTTGGTCTGCAGAGGGGGTACATGGCTTACGTTTATGTATCAGTTTTTGGATGTACGAGGTAGCGATGGGTTGTATTTGGAATGTTGGGGGAGTATTAGGTAAATATGTTTTGAGATTAGAGTTGTTTGTGGACAGTTGACAGGCTAGAGATTTTATGGCATCGGTGAAGAAGGTATTGAAGGCATTGGCATTTTGAAGGCAGGTATTGTTATCAGCCCCTAGAGGGGGTGGTGTACTGGAGTGCCCTGGGTAAAGGAGTCTATTAACACTAGACCAGAATTTTTGTGGATTGTTATGGTGAGATTGCTGTAGTTTACAATAGTAGTTTTTTTTTGTCAGTCAGTATAGCCTTTTTAGTAGTATTCCTTAGCTGTTTAAATGTTTGTTGCTCTGAGATATTTTTGGATGCTCTCCACTTGGTCCAAGATTTATTCCTAAGCAATATGAGTTGTCTAGTTTCTTTTGAAAGCCAGGGGGCAGGTTTGGACTTCATTCTGATAGAACATTTAGGAGCATGCTTATCAAGGATAGTTTAGAATTTAGAGTTGAAATATTTATCTGCCTGCTCAAGAGGGAGAGTTTTTAGTGGGTGCCAGTTACAGGCATTAAGTTCATTTTGGAATAATACAGGATTAAAATGTTTGTTGGTTCGAGAGATCTTGTAAGTAGGGGTGTTAGGGATGTCATATGATCACTTAAGTCATCTGGTAGAGTACGTACCTTGTAAATTTGTTGTTGTTTATTAATGAGTATCCAATCTAAGATACTCTCTTTGTTGTTGGAGGTGAGGGGAAATGTAAAATAGGTGGGGTGTGGTTAAATTAAATAAATTGGTTGAAGTATTAGATTGGATGGTTGGGAGAGAGGGTGTGGTTAAGGAAGTATAAGTTTAGAACCCCTGGGGGTGTGGGAATTGGGGGTAGGGTAGGGGAGCAGAGTGAGCCCGCAGGGCAAATGGATCAAAAAGAGCCAAAGGAAGGTAGAAGGCAGGTCTGCCTGGAAACAATCAAAAGAGTAGAGGGCAAGTTAGACGGTGAGTATATAGTATTGCTGAGAGAATAGTTAGCATACAAATAAGAGCAGAGAGGTTTGGAGGACCACACAGGTCACAAATTACATAGGTTCATAGGTTCATAGGTTCATACTAGGCTATCTGCCCGAGGGCATTTACAAGCCTAGCCCATTGTTTTGTGGCTTACGCCACCCCTTTAGTACGGGGAACTAAACCCATTATTTTGCTGTGCCTCTGTCGAGCAATGACACTGAGGTAATCCCTGGGGTATATCTGCGATCTCCCATCCATTGGTCAAGATTTCTCTTGAACAAGGCCAGTGAGGTGCTCTGCCTCACATGTACCGGGATTTTGTTCCACAGCATAGGGAGTCTTTGGGTGATGAATCTATCCCTCCAGCACGTCCTATTAATAGTCGTGTCAAGGTTTAAGTCTCCCGCCCTTGTGGCTCTGATGGATCTGGATTTTTTGAGGTGAAACATATTCATCAAATCTGGGTTTGACATGGCCTTGTATGTTAGGCAAAGGTCACCTCTGAGCAAGCGGTAGGCGACTGAGTAGAGCTGGAGTTCTTTCAGTCGGGCAGCATAGGACAGATTTTTGAGACCCTTTATCCTTTTGGTGAGGAACTTTTGTGGCCTCTCCAGCTGCTGCAAGTGTCGGGTCAGATACATTCGAATGGGGCATTGTACTCAATCATTGGTCTGATGAGTGATGAGTAAAGGGAGACTATGACCTCCCTTGATCTAGATGAGAAACCCTTCATGATAAGGTGGGCAATGTAGAAGGTCTTCCTAACTACTTTAGCTACATGGGTGTCGAATGACAGACTACTATCAACCTGGGTCCCCAGGTCCCTGATAACTTCTTCTGCGCTCAGTGGATTGCCACCTATTTGGTAGCTAGGGGTAACCTTGTTTTTCCCGAAGGGTATGACTATGCATTTTTGGCATTTAACTTTAGGCCGTGGCTCTGGCACCAGTTATCCGTTTCTGTGAGACCCTTCTGAAGGATATCTGTGTCAGATGTGTTTTCTACTATGGCGCCCAGTTTGCAGTCATCTGCAAACTTGGTCAGCCATAACCCTCCTGTGTTTGCTTGTACTTCAGAGAAGTAGATGCCAAACAAGAGTGGGCCCAGGACTGAGCCCTGTGGGACACCACTTGTGACAGGCTTTGAGTCTGACATGGCACCAGCAACTCTGACCCTGTGGGTTCTGTCACTCAGCCAGTTTGCAACCCATCTTGTGATATATGGGTTGACATTTAAGCTGATGAGTTTTTCAATGATACCTGAGTGGGGTATTGTATCGAAGGCCTTAGCCAGATCGAGGTAGGCTGTATGGACTGCCTTTCCCTCATCAATGGCTTTGGTGACTGTTTCGAAAAAGTCAACCAAATTTAAAGGCATGATCTGCCTTTGACAAAGCCAAACTGGGTTGGATCCAAAGTCTGCAAATTCCCTATGTCTTTATTTATGAGGTCCATTATGATCCTCTCCATGGCTTTGCAGATAAGGCTTGTCAAACTAATGAGGCGGTAATTTCCAGGGTCGGTGGAGGCACCGCCTTTGTGAAGTGGTACCACAGTTGCAGTGCGCCACTCCTGGGTATGTATCCAGAGGTAAGACTTTGATTAAACAGCTGTCCTAGCTGTGGGTTTAATTCCTCATTGAGTTCATGGAGCACACAGCCGGGGACACCATCAGGTCCCATGGATGCTGTGTTTTTGCTTTGGAGAGCAGTTTTCACTTGGGCTGGAGATGTTTGGGGGCTGCAACCATTTGGTATAGATATCCCTCCTTTTGGGGGGGGGAGAAGTTTGCACTGAACCTGTCAGCCAGTATGTTGGCAATGTCTGTAGGATCAGTAATCTTCACATCATTTTGAACTAGCTCTGAGCATATCTGGGAGTTTCCTCCCAGGTTTCTAACATAGCTAAAGAAAGCCTTATGATTGTCTTTTGAGTCTTTAGCTATTTTTCTCGAAATTTGCTTTGGAGGATTTTATGAGAGCTCTTAGTTTTTTACTTATAGTGATCAAGGGTGTCTTACCTTTTAAGGATTTTGCTCTATCTTGTAGTAGCTTCCTCCTTTTGTTGTAGAGTTTGTTTATGGCTGGGGTCCACTAGACTGGACGCTTGCCTTTGGTACAAAGAGTCTTTGTTTTGTTTGGGATTGCCTTATCCATGCAGTCCTGTAGGTGCTGGTAGAAGGCATTTGTAAGTGATTCAGCGGCTTGAGTACTGTTTTCCACCGGCTCGGGGGCCTTAAAGGAGACCACACTAGTCTTTAGAAGTGTGAAGTTGGCTTTTGAGAAGTTCTTTACTATGGTCTTTTTTATTTCCGGTGGGGGTGGGATGAGGACCTCCAGCGAGATTAGTTTGTGGTCTGATCTCACCAGTGAGGGGTACACCTCCGGTGTTGAACATTGTGCTCCCATGTTCGTGATGATGAGATCAAGTATGTTGTCTCCTCTTGTGGGGATGGTGACTAGTTGTTCCATGGCATTTGAATTTATGAATTCCAGGAACTTTTGGGCTAGGGTGTTTGGGCTTGAGTAGTGTTCCCAGTCTATATTAGGGTAATTGAAGTCACCTAGTATGATGGTGTTTGGTGATACATTTATCCCTCTAGTATTTTCAGGAAGGCCATGTGAGGTTCCTGAGTTTGTGAGGGTGGCCTGTAACATGCTACAATTTGCAGAGCAGTCTTGCCTATGGTTAATTGCACCTGGATGGTCTCCGATGCATTGTGCGTTGCCACCAGTCTTGAGGTGTGGGTGTCCTTGATGAATATGGATACCCCTCCTCCTTTCTTGGTATTATCCGGATTTTGGGGCGGGCATGATATGAGGTAAAACCTGAAAGCAATGGGGTGCTCTCGGGAGCCTTGAACCAGGTTTCTGTCACAGCACAGACATCGATGTTCTCCATACTGAGAAGGGCCTCGAGTGCGTGCATTTTGAGATTTAGACTTCTGGCATTGAGCTGCATTACCCTTAGTTTTTTTCCTTTTTTATGTTCTAGGGTGGTAGGTTTAGAATTTGAGCCTTGCCTAAAAAAGGCACTATGGGGGTGGCAAGAGCCTTTGCCAATATCCGGAATCCCAGGGGTGACAGGTGCAAGCCGTCCCTTGTGAAGCAGCGTGGCTTGTCCAGCATGTCATCCCAGGCAGACAGACACTGGATCCCCTTTGAATGACACCAGTGTTTAAGCCAATTGTTAAAGTTGATCATCTTATCTCTGTATCATTCTTGGTGAAGGTAGGATACTGCTCAAGGTCAGGGTCATACCTGCCTGGGCTACACAATCAGAGAGCTCCTCAATGTCTCTTTTCATGTAGTCCAAGGAGGTACGTCTCAGGTCGTTTACACCAGCGTGGACAATGACTGAGTCATATTTGTACCTGCTGTTGAGAGACTTGAGTGCTTGCGTTATGTGGCGGATTCTAGCTCCCGACAGGCAGCTTACTGTGACCTTCTCCTTATTCAGTCTGGTGAGCGGGACGTCAGTGTGTCTGACAATGGAGTCACCAATGACAAGTGTGTCTGGCATTGTGTTTGGCCTTAAGGGCTGTGACTGTTTGACACTCTGACTGTGAGGTCTATGTGTTGCAGGTGTTGTGTTCTGAGGTGGTGGTTGTTTGGGTGTCTGCTTTGGTGGCCTCTGTTGTTTTGGTAAATTTTTGATCAGAGCCTCAGAGTATGTCTTTTTGTGTTTATGTGTATGATTTGAGGTTGTAATGGTACTATGTGAGACTGGGTCTATAGTGTGTGTGGTAACCTTCTCCTCCTGACTGGTCTTGCCAGTCCTATGTTGAGAGAGCTCAGCCTCCAGTTTGGCCGTATAGTTGCATCTCTCGCATGTATTTGTGTTTTGTGGGAGGAGGAGAGGGTTGTCTGTGTACATGAGGCAATTGTAACATTGCCTCAATATTCCCAGGTTCACCAGCTGAGCAGGAGAGGACACAAGCAACTGATCCCTCGACATGCTAGAAGGAATAGACAAAAAAAAGCTTTAAAAAGATTCCTGGGGGACGTGGGTGACCGAAAAATGGGGGGTTGCCTTTTTGGGGTACTATCAATGACAAGAGTGCCGTATCAGGGTAATAAGTACTGTAGGAGCAAGTGCTACGTTTAACAGATAGAGAATATTCTACTTGGAGTCAAGTAGAGATGATCTTTTTAATTATAGGATACGCTGATTAGATCAGTAGTATAGTTCGAGGAAGGTAGTTTTAAGGGAAAATTTGAAGAGTGGACTTTAGGTAGCCCGAATAGTTTAAACCTGATTAACCACCGCTGCCCTAGTGTGCAACGGTAGCAGCTCCGCGCTAAATCGTGCTAAATCGCTAGCGTTTACGCGTTTTTATACCGGGGGCTGGAAAAAGCTAGAAACTGGCCCAAAACGACCAATAAACTACTAGTTACTGGCTGAAACCTCACAAAACTGGACAAAAGGCAGCTCAATGCTTCCCCTCTCACTGGTAAGCAAGGTAACTTCCTCTCCCCCAAATAAGGCAAGGAAACAGTACACAGGAACTACAACCAAAGCCCAGGAATCAGCAACTCTGAAACTGGACTAAACTAGTAAAGCAGGAAAAACAAGAGATATTTTTTCTTTTTTTTTCTTTTTTTTCACAAAACAGGCAGAAAACAGGTACAGCAAACACTTATAAATGCTATGAATCAGCTACTACAGCTTACACAGAAGAATTTGCTACAAATACAGTCAAATAGTAACAAACAAGGATTCCAAGTGCAATATTAAGTTAAATGCAGTATAAACAGCTTCAATGTAACAGAAATGCAGGCGAAATACAGTCGCTAGGTATTCAGGCAGCTATACTTATAGAAAGTCAGAGAGGAAAGGCTGAGATGGACTAGACAGTGAGAGAAAGGAGGGTGAGAGAAGATATACTAGCAGCAAGGAGCAGGAGAAAAACAAAGTTGAGATAGTAGTAATACAAGGCAGTAAGTGGGAGACTTCAGTCAGTAAGAAAAGGCAGAAATGCTGTTGAGAGAGAGTTTGGACATAAGGACCGGGGAGGAGAAGAGTTAGGATGGTAGAATAGCACAGAAACAGTATACAGGCTGAGGGCAGCTATAGAGATAGAACAGGGGCTGCTGGCATCTGCTTTATGTGGCAACTAGCAGAAGAGCACTGTAATGGCTGTTATATCATTCACTCTTACATTAACCAAGACACTAGTTCATCATATAGCACATTCTACAGGGACACATACTTCCGAGGTACTTTTTTAAGCTTTTGTTGGCTCCTAGACCGATGGTTAGAGGTGCAGGGTAGAAGTTAGGATACACAACGCACTGTTGCTGTTACTGTGGCCACAAGAATACCGCAAGTGAGGGTCTTGGGTTCCGAGGTACATTTTTTTAAGCTTTTGTTGGCTCCCAGACTGATGGTTAGTGGTGCAGGGTAGAAGTTAGGATACACAACGCACTGTTGCTGTTACTGTGGCCACAAGAATGCCACAGGGGAGGGTCCTGTAGGGACAGTGCGTATTTGCTTGAAGAGATGCTCAGCAGCAATGAGGGAGAAAGGTATTTAAAAATCATCACCCTGAAAACCATGAAAACATCAGGGTTATGTATATCTGCCATGGCTTAGTGGTATATCACATTGGCTGTGGTATGCAGGGTCTTGCGTTCAAGATTTGCAGAGGCTGTTTATTTTGTTGCTGGGTAGAACAAGGGCCATTGGATACAGAGTGATTAAGGCACTTTTAAGCAGTTGTAAGTGGGTTTGCGTGATGGTAAGCACTGCTAACATCTGGTTACAGTTTCTTACAGTCAGCTTCTAAATTGCTTAACCTGTGTAGGCAGGGCTTACTCCTGCGCAAACAGGCTGAAACCTGCTTACTGCTGCTTAAAAGTGCTTACTCCCGCTTACCCCGTGCTAATTTCTTTAAAAGAAAAGAAAAAAGGGATGATAGGAAAGTGATGAAAAAGGGGCACAAAGAGGGAAAGACAGTAGGCAAGATAGCTAGGGATGTGCAGGAAGGGTGTAGGGAAGTTCCATAGCTGCCCATTTCTTCTACAGCAACAGCTGTGCATATGCAATGAATTTGGAGGAACATTTGAATACTCTAACCCCTGTGAGATGGGTGAGGACAACAATAATATGTTGCGATGCCAATTAGACCAGATTACATGTGTCCAGTGGACATGTGTGCAAAACGGACAGCTATGTATGGGACATGATGTTTTTTTGGGAACAGATTGCCCTTTATTTTTTAAGGTGAGAGTGGGATGTCAGGGAAGGAGAGTAGGTATGTTCGGGGAGGATAGGTTGGGTTGGATGACAGACAAGACAGCATACAGGGGTGGTATATGACACACGTGAGGGGAAACACCTTGGACGGGGAGGGGTGTTTGGAAGTTGCAAGCCCATGAGCCCCCAAATGGAAACAGTGGGACTGAGGTCCCCACCCCTGGGCATTCACCACTGCACCTTCACAGCCCCAAAGGTGGCTGTGCTGGGGACTGTGTAGGAGGGGCAGGCTCATCCTCTAACTGTGCCACTTGGCCCTCAAGCTGGTGTAGCTGGTCTCAAAACTCCTTATCGAGCACCCTATACACCACGGCCTGGATGTGACGATGGATGACAGGTTCCTCTCCGTCCCCGCTCCCAGGGGGGTCTTGGCCCATCCCCTGTGGCCATTCCACCTGAAGGTGGTGCAGGGCCAGTCGAGGAGGACATCCCAGGCTGGGCCCCAGAAGTGCTGGTGCCCGGTGCCATGGCCAGATGAGGTGGAACAGGTGGATCTGCTGGGACCGGCCTTCCCATACAAGCTATGTTGTAGCAGGTTTAAATAAGATATGGGTTAGTAATAGTCAACAGCATTCAGGATTAGTTATAACAGCATGCATAGGTATTCCCATTAACCCAAGACACCAGATTTAAAACAGCTGTAGAGCAAGAAGAACACATGCATATATATGGAACAACAGTTGCCATTACAACAGACTGCAGGTTTCATTGATGGCAACAGGCCACCAATATGGGGGTATTTTAACATGACACATGCATAGAAACAAATGTGAAAATTTATAAACCAGTAGGACATATGTCCCAACAAAAGTTTGGAGTGTACACATACTAATTGAGGTGTGTCATTGGGTTATTTTTGCACATATGTTAGGGGTGAGAGAGAGAGTTCAATTAACAACTAATATATCCTTGTAGTTTTCACAACATTCTTAGTCACTGTAGTGATCTGCCCCTTACATGTATTATTACACTACCCAATGGCCGTATATTGTACAATGGTATGTTTGTAGATTATTATATACGTGAACTGTGTCTTACATACAGGCATGACAAGATGCAGGTGTTAATGCAACATATTTTGAGAATTGTTCTCATACACTTTGGGTGAGTTGCTAGAATGGCAGGTTTGTTTTCATATACATTCTCTGACTATGTACAGGTCTATCAGTTATATGTCATTAACAGCTGCCTACATTTCTTGGATCACCACACTGATTTTTCAGAGGAACAGGGTACCAGGCTGGTGATATGGGCCATTTATCTGGACATGCTGGACAGATTGGAACAGTTGAGGGGTATGAGTATGCATACAACTTTCTATTTGAGCATTCTAGCATATTCTGTACAGTTGTTGGGTGTACTTATGCATACAGCTTTCTATCCGAACATTCTAACAAAATCTGTACAGTTGTGGGGTATGATTATGCATAAAACTTACTAGCACTCCCGGGATTCAAACCCCTGCTGTGTGTGACAAAAACATTACATTTAACATCACAGTACACTGTGCTATCAGGGAATTGTTGTGAAGCTTTCTAATGTTTTCTGTCTAAGTCTCCCTCAGTTGTACAATATGACTGACCTCTTGGCACTTCCAACATTGTTATACAGAACTTCATACACATTTTACCTGCATACCACAGTGTGAGTAACACTGCTTAATACAGCAGTACTATTTATAGAATGCAACAGTACATCAACATATGAAAGAAGAGTAAACAGAAGCACTCCAGGGGTTATACCTTTATTCATAGAATATTACACCTTTATTTATACTGCTATGGCACTTTCTAGGGCTCTTATATTTATTTGTTATGACAGTATCTGCAGAATAATTACTAACCTGCCTCATGACGCAGCCTTTGCAACCTAGCATCATGGGCTTGCTGGTTTGCAGCCCACTCATCTGCAGCTGTCAGAGAAATACAGTGATATTTAGCCATAACTATCCATAGTATACACAAGCTAGGCAATTATTAAGTACTTAGTAGAATGAGTACTTACTCAGTACTGGGGCATTATGCATCTGCCGAGATTCCTGGATCCACTGTTCCAGTACATCCCCCCTCCGCCGTTTCAGGTCAGCATGGTGGTGCCTGACCTGCTCACCAGTCTGGGGGATACCTGTGGCACTGGTGAGGTCATGGGTGAGACTATCACAGGCCTCCATTTTATACTGTGAGCCCTGGTACTGGCCCTGCAGTAGCCTCTGCTCATGGTGTTTTACCAGGAGCCATACCATGATTTTTGACGCCTGGATGCCCCAGCGCTGCACTCTAAATCGAGTGCCTTCACCCACTCTAGACATTCTTCTTGCAGTAGGAAGCTACAACCAGTTATGGGAAGTATTCACGCCTGTGGGGTTTAATTATGGCCAGTTTCCCACACTTTTCCTGTGATTGTCCGGTTTGGAATAGGCTAAGCTATGGGCACACCTGCTTACCTAAGGTTGGCAGTGCTTAAAGAAGTATACCACTAGGCAGATTGAATTGGCTGACCTACACATTGCTTATACCTACTAAGCTGAGCTGTGCAGCACTTAGCATTGCTTAATAGTTAATTAGCATTATATTTGCTTTTTGGTAGTGATTTATTATTCATTACAGGTTATATATGTGTCTGGTATCCATGATTCATGTGTGCATACACTGTATGGGGTTCTGGGGACTTCTACAGTTTATTACAATAACATCTCACATCTGTGCTTACTGCAGTACTCCAGTTCACATATTTATGTGATGTAGCTGGGTATACAACATAAGGCTGTATAGAAAGTCCTTTCACATGTTCAGCTTCTTTCCTATGGAGAGGTTTGTTTATTAAAACCTCAATCTTATGTACTCTTGTGTTGGCTTAGTGGTTAAGTACTGTGACTGAAGGGTGGGTACAGGGTCCTGGGTTCACAACCTGCAAAGGCTGGTTATTTTTTCCTGCCCAGAATGGCGGCTGATGCATACTAACTGATCAAGGCACTTTTGAGCACTTGTAAGCAGGTTTGCTCGGCTTTACGTGAGGGTAAGCAATGCTAACCTCCGGTTACATATGCTTACAGAGAGATAGCTTCGATCTTGCTTAACCTTTGTGCGCATTGCTAACTCCCACGCAAACGGCCATAAACCCACTTACTAGTGCTTAAGAGTGCTTACTACTGCTTACTACCGCTTACTAGTGCTACATTTTAGACAGTAATAGTGTAATGGTTCTTAGGGAGGTGGGTAATTTGAAGAAATGTATGGAGTTATTCATTACATAGTTTACCTTCCATTTGTATCTGTGATACTGTATGGGTCACGTGATTATCTGTGGACTTTGCAACATTATGATACTGACTCCTCACACCTACATTAACTGCAGTATTGCATTTCAGAAATATATGTTATTTATTTGGTTATGCAATAAAAGTATTTATCATGACAAGTGATTTGGAAGGGAAAATGGAATGTACTGCAGTGGGACTCTAACTGGGACTGACTGCTTGTGAGGTGAATGTTCTGCCCACTACACTATTACTGTACTGCTTCATTTGCATATATTTTTTTATCCTTTTTCTGCTATTTAACCTGTATTATCTGTAGCTAAGCGATGGGCAAACCCGCGCATCTATGGTTAAACTTAATCCATTTTATTAAAAATTAAATAAATAAACCTTTTTATTTTCGTTCTTCAGTATTGCTTTTATACATGTGGGGGGATGTTGCTGGGGATATACATACATCTATGAGCCGTCTCGCTCATTGTTTGCTATCATTCTGCAGTCCTTCATTGCAAGGGCATGTATACTGTGAGAGCTCTGCTCTCAGACACGCCCCCTGCACTCGTCCACGCTCCATGTAGGATTATGAGCTCAGGCAGCGTGCCTTCATTAATATGCATGGCGTGCTGCTGCCAGGCTTCTTAACGGCCGATCCCATGCATGACTACCTTAGTCATGCACAGAAGGATAGTGATTCCGGGGGAATATATCACAAACAAAGGTAGGAAGCACTTATACAATGCAGTCTGAGCCAGATTCAAAACAGGTAGCAACAGAAATAAAGAGACATCTTAAATCATGTAATAAAATAACAGCAAAGGCAAAATAAGTACATAAATTTCTATGAAACTATCAAATTAACATATTTCAAAATGCATAAACATCATCATGTTCACAAAATGCATAGTGAAGTCCATAGGAAAATGACAAGTCAGAGATCCCAAGGAAATCACAATGTAGTCCATGGTCTGATAAAAGATCATCTTCTAATTAGGGGGAAACAGGCATGAAGATGGGATGACATGGTACATATTGGATAACTTGAGTGGATGTCTAGTCTGCAACAACCAAAATGATCAGTCCACTTAATGATAGGTGATGAAGTGTCATACAGCATAATAAAACACAGACAGCAACTTAAATCTAAGACATATATAGAAAGAAGTGGACTACCTAGAAAGGATGACAACATGTATGTTGACAACATGCTCATAATATTAAACGTACTGGACCTCAAACTTCCTATTGTGGGGGGCTGCGCCCCCCACACCCCCTGCTAAATATATATTCCAACTCCGAGATCACACTACAGTGAGGAAAGGGCAACTATCCCATTCTTCACTGTACCGTGATCTCAGAAAACGCACTTAGAGGTGCAGTACGATCAATATTATGAGCGTTCGCGATTTGTGCAGTTTGCTCATATGATATAGACCCGAAAAATTAGCTGTCAAGAAAATGGCAACCAGAAATGATGGCTTATCACAAAAAAGTCAGCTTTGGCAGAAAGTAGCAAATCCAAAGGTGTTCACATGGGCTCATATAATTATCAAAACAACAAACCACTGAAACCCAATTAAATGGAAGCATCAGAAATGTATTACAACAATCCATTTCATATAAAAATAAAACTATCAAGGACTATAAAACTATAGGCTTCCAAATTTGCACACTGAGTTGCAGATTGCTTAAAGCTCTTTCAGTGAGAAAACGGAAAACTTCTTTTAAAAAAGCCAGTAAATGTTATGCATTTTCATAACATTCAGTTGCTGACCAGTAATTACTCTGCCTAGATGCCAGCAAAGAAAAAAAACAACGGTGAAAGTGGAAATTACCCAGAAAAGGAGAAAAGAAAATTCTCGCTGCGAAGAACTTTACAACAGCTCAACAAAAGTAAATAGAGTAGCTCCCTCCCTGAAGTAATCACCTCACCCCTCCTGGCTGCAAGTATACCGTCTGTCTGGCTCTCCCCCAGGCTACCAGACCCACATGCTTGTCTTGAAGCCTGACTGCATTAACACATAGTACTGCCTCATCAAAATCCTTCCCTAGCAGGACATCTGCAGGATGGTAGTTTGGTGCCCCTGTTGTCTCAAGACAACCTACTATTGGCATTTTGTTCTTCCCACTTACTGGCTCCCTCACCTTTTGCTCCCCACCTTGCCTCCGTGGGCATCTATATGTAACATGGCCCCACTGGTTGCATTCAAAACATTTATCCCTAGGTCCTGAACATGTATCTGGATTAGTGTCTTTCCCTGCTACTGGCAGATTCTGTTGGGGCAATCTGGACTGCCCACCATGGGTTCCTTTAGACCCATGAGCAGTACTGGGGGGTCCCTTTCCTGTGCAGGGATGCCCTGCATGCTACGTATAGGTTTCCCTTCTTCCCCAACTCATCTGAAGTAGCACATTGTCTATCAGCTAACCAGATCCTCATGTCCTCTGCAAAGTGCTAAGGGCTTGTTCCCTCACCAAAAGGTCTGCCAGCCCTTCAAAAGTGGTGACCTGACATCCACTCACCCAGCTATGGAAATAAGTGCTCAGTTCAGCAACATATTCACACACACTTTCATCTGGTTTGCATCTATGTTCACAAAACTTTTTCCTATAAGTGTCAGGTGTTAGCTTAAAAATTCAACAGACAATTCTTAACAGCAGTGTAATCAAAAAATTAATGATCAGAAAGTTTAGACAACACAGTTACAGCTTTACTATGGATTAAGGGGGTCAGGAACTGTACCCAAAGCCTTTGGTCAACAACATACTGTTTACATACCCTCTCAAGCATATGAATGAAACCATCAAAATTACCCCCTTATGTAAACTGCAGTAGAAATTTACTGACATTTTGTGCTTCTGGGGTCTGGTTACCCCCTTCCCCATTACCTCCATGACTCTGGTGAAGAGTCAGCATTTCCTTTTCATGCTGCATCTGCCTTTCCTTCTCCTCAGCTTCCAGGCATAGCAGTTTCTCATTCTCCTCAGCCTGTAGACGTCTCAGTCTATCTGCTGCTTCTGTTTCCAAATGCCTGGCCTCCAACTCAAGTCACTTTAGCTCCAGATGGATTTTTAAGTCTTCTGCAGAAAGGTTGAGCTGTCCATTCTCCGAGTGTTGTACATTTCCACGTCGAGTCTGATTGCACTCCTGACTGCTGTTTTCTGATACAGCTGTTACCAAGGCTGCAATCATGTCTGCCTTAGTCAGGTTTCCATACACCAGTTCCTTAGCCTGGTACATCTAAGCCAACTAGCTCCTTGTCAGCTTGCCATACTCCTCTGCTGACATGCTTGCCTGGTCTCCCTGACTAACTAAGCTAACAAAGAAATAAAACAGTTGTGATCTGAACTCTGAATATTCACTGCATGGCTGATTTAGAGTAGAAATACACCTTCAGTGATCACTGTATACAAGCTACAGGAATTCACTATCTACACCACTACAAGCCAATTGCCAACCGATTAATATGTGGTGTGGATATCCCACCACTGCTAACCAATTAATATGTGATGCCCAAGCACTGGCCCAGTAATCAATGAGTCTTAATCCTCACCACTAGCACCAGTGAGTGGTGTCCACATTGGGAAGGGTAACAAATACACACACAGTAAAGTACAATTTCCCTTAAGAGCACATAGAAATCACAGTCAGTCTGGGGCTGGTTTCTCCCTTTCTCTCCAGATACCCAATAAGACTCCCCACTGGCACAGATATAGGGTACAGGTCTCAGCCTAGTGGTCAAACTAAAACCTCCAGCACCCTCTCTGTCTAACCGGTGCTTCATGTCCCTGCTGACACACACACACACACACACACACACACACACACACACACACACACACACACACACACACACACACACACACACTCTTTAAGATATGTTATATGCAAACACACAGACACTCCTGTGGAAGGCTGGCACAGGTTCTCCAGCTATGCCCCTTCCTGCTAGTCTATAAGGTAGTACCAACTGCCACCAACCACTAATATCAGCTACTAATAAGGCCTTTACCAATGGGTACCCAATTTTACTGTGCAATATTATTATTCAAATAGTAAGTGTGACTGAGCAGCAAGACTATTGAAGTGGTTTTGTACAGTATCACTATATACATGCAATGTACTCTAGAGTTTAAATTATCTCTACACAAAACAGCCACAGTTGAAAGGTTTAAAAATATATAATAATAAATAATAAAAACACAAGACAATACTTAATACTTAAAATAATACTGTAGAATAGTTCTGACATAAATATATAAAACAGCTAGACTAAACTTACTATTTTCTATATTTTCCTAAGAGCAATCACAGTTCTAAATAAACTTACATATAGCATAAAAGCAGAGTACTGATAAGTTGTTGTCAGCTTTAGACAAAATCTAAAATGCTCTCTCTCTCCCCCTGGGACAGTCTTTTAAATTGGTAATACATCACTGCTAACTCATTTTAGCTTACATCATTTTTCCCTGGTTCCCAGGCTAACAGAAACTCAGAGTTTAACATATCTTTGATTTTGCACCTGGTCTGGAAACCACAGCAATTAAATACATCATTTATGTCAAATCTAGCAATTAACTCTGGTCTCAAAACAATAGAAAAATGTGCTGGTCCAGACATCATGGCTTCGAGTTTGAGATCAAACAGTCATACAAGGCTTGACTTATCAGCTTTTTTCCAGCAGAGTGCACTGTTGTTACATTTTTGATGGTCAACATTTAACACAATTTTCTTCCATTTAAGAGAACAAGCCTGTGGCTTATATTAATATTTACAAATGACAAAATTATCTACAAAATTCTATCTAGCTAGGCTGGCAGCCTTCATAATGTGTGGTGAAAATTGAATCCATAAATGTACTCAAGAGGGCATGGGAGTCATATAGAATAAGTGTGTACAGATAACAAAGGCGGAGAAGCAGAATGTTTTATGCTCTTAAAGAACAGGCTAGATAGATTTACTGTGTTTTGCTGTCAGGAAAATGTAAGGTCACTACTTGTATGAAACGCTGAAATATTCAGCTGGTTTCAAACTAACACCACTTGTGCTTTTTATGGGATGATTTTATGTGGACTGTATTTTGTGTGGCATTATTTCTTCCTGTATTACATGAGTCTCCACTTATGGAAAGAACATCTCTCACACACCTGCTGTGGCCTACTAGATAACTTCAGGAAAAAAATGAGACACCATATGAGTGTCTGGGTATATCATGTCTTACATATTGTGAAAGCATCATTTGGCCGTGAAAGTAACCAAACTAAAGTTCTCTATTATAAGCTAACTTATCCCACAGATGTAATATTAAAAAAAAAAAGAAGTGTCCTACCTTTTGGAAATAACATGTTTTTTTATAATATGGACACCCTGAAGTTTCTTTCTTTGTGCACTGATGTGAGTCACTGGATTTGTCTAGATGCTGTTCTGTGGTTCATGGGTTAGTACTAGGCTAACTGCTATACCTTTCAACTGTCCAAATTTTCACAGAATGGCCTCCTTTTTCCTCATATTTGTGGTCTGTTTCTCATAACATGTTGGTTTTCTTGCAAATCACTAACAGAAAATAATGACAGACATTTGAATTTCTGACTTCATACTCTTCTGAAAATTCATGCTAATGCAAAATCTGTTATTCTATCAATCAACTTTCTATTCTAAGTTGGTAAATGCAATATTTAAGAATTATCCCTAATTTGGGCTTTTGCCCCCCTTTATAATATGGCTTTGGCTAGATTTCTTGCTCTTTGAAGTTGAGAGGTATACGAACTGCCCTTGTGGAGCACTTTAAACCAAGTCAATGATCCCATCTGAGATTCATATTCTGCACCTTGTGGTTATAAGGTGAGCACCTTAACCATTATGCCCTGATTGTATGACTGCCGAATGCTATGAAAGTGGTTATACAAATACAACTTATTGTTAGAGGACAACTCACACCACATTAATATGGTCACATGGTTTATTTTTATAGACTAAAATGAATATTATGGTTTGTAGGCATGAACAAAAAAATTTTTTTTTGTTGTTGTTAAACACTTATTGCTATGCTTTGCGACAGTCTGATAATAGCATCAACCTTAAAAGAAGAGTTTACGTTTATTATCTTTGTTTCCTCTCATGAATAATTTATTTTTACTCATAGTGAGGCTCTGCTTTTAATTCTGATGTCTAATGTATAACAAAAATTAAACAATGACAAAGAAAGGATGATTTGAATCTGTTTCATTTGTACCAGGAGAATCAGCTCTATGCAAGTGCCATCTACTCTCTACTCGTCTCTATGCCTCCCCTCTACGCACTAATTTGAACAAATCTCTTCTTAGTTAACTCTCCAGCTGTTATAACCATAATGCTAGATTTGCAACAGGTAAGGCCTATAGGCCCCACCACTGTCACAACCTAAATCTTTTGGGGTGGCTAGAATGGCCTAGCCTACTTCAGTACAACCAGCTTATAATTGCCCATAAAATTATCAACCACCCTGATAATACGCCTGCACTTAAAAATATCATCAACCCTTATAGCTACCAGAGGTCACTTCACTCTTCTAATAAACTGCTGGTTCAAACATCCAAAATCAACAACCCTGATGGAGACCCTCTGTTTGCTAACTCTGTTGGCAAAACGTGGAACTCTCTTCCTGATGAACTTACTCTTGAACCCACTCTTACTCAGTGTAAAAAAAGCCTCAAGCTATACTTTAAAACTCACTGGCTATGTCCTTGTTCAAAACCTGACTAGATCCCCCTCTATAGTCTGTAATCATGTTACATTGCTTAGTCAATGTGTCAACACTGTTTTAAAAATGTATGATTATATTACCTGCTTGCTCAACTGGAGCCTGTAAACTGTGTGTAACTTGTAATCATTTTGTGATGTTTACTGTATGTTCTACCCTGGAGATTTTCTCTCCAGGCCTCCGCTGAAAATGGACATGTATCCAGTTGGACTATCCTGGTCAACAAATGTAAAATAAATAAAATAAATATTATGCACATTAATTTAAGATTCACTAATGTAAAGTATGGGCATTTTGTTAAATTAGGTAAAGAAAAATATTCCATTCCAGACTATATGTTCTTGAGTAATCAGCTCCTTAAATTATATATTGATGGATTTAACCACTTTTACTTCAGTGTCTAATGATGCAAGAAAATCTTAGATGAAGTCTGTCTAGCGAGACTTGGATCAATGCCAAAAAGTGCACAGTGTATTAAACCCACCCTGTTATGGATTCTTCAGCATTTCTGATGTTATCAGTTGTATATCTTAATGTAACAGGCAGCAATGATAATATCTAGATCACCTGAATGTTTGCTTTTCTGAGACTTGCTTGAGCATTTTAATAAGTGGCATAATCATTCAAATTAAAGGTTACGTCTGGCTCAGATTGCAATGTAAACCTTTGTGTGTCACATTAAGTGGATGTTTATGTTTAAATGACATTAAATAATGTAGCATTCCTTACAGAGACTTATTGTTAGTTATTAGAACGTCTTTACTAAGACTGATTATGCTTTTGTAATCTCCTTTAGTTACTCACTATCTCTTGGCTTGTATCACGGCCAAAAATGTTTGGTGGATCAAATCATTTCCTTGGTTAGCAAACAAACAAAACTGTGGGTCCATCAACTTTCTGTGGAAGTTAATAATGTACTGCTTTAATTATTTATAATTTATAGTAGCATCTTGATTGTCCAGAATGGATTAATGAAGTGGTAAGAGGTGATGTAATAGTAAAAACTAGATAACAAATACTCTTATTTCAAGGTATAATGATGGCCTCATTTGCAATACAGAGACCTGAGTTATAAGATCCCAATGTGCAGATAATGCTGCATGGGTTGGTAGTTGGGCAGTTTCTTGAATTCATATATGCCAATTGTAAAACAGACATTTGCATGGTCAGGTCTAGTTCATTGACACTAAATGTATTGGCCGCTCTCTGTCTCTAGTATCAACTTCCTTTACACTCTCGAGTGCCTATAATAAGAAAAAAGTATCTAACATATGTCTCCACCTATTAAGTATTATCAACGTGTTGTTTCAAATTTTAAATACCACAGACATCCCATTTAGCACTGCACTGCTCTCTGAACCAGGAAACACAATTCAAAATAAACTCTTGACAGAAAGATTCACTGTAACTAATATATCTTACATAAATCAAAATAAATAAATAAAAGACTTCAAGCTTTACCTTTGCCTTATATATCATTTGACATTGTCTGTAAATCTATAATTTACAGTAATAATTCTGGATTGCTAGACATTTCATCAAAGTGTAATTCAATGACTCTTGCTTTAATGAAATGTATCTCAGAAAGGTAATCAGAATTAAATTCACCATGCTGTTTTCCCCAACACAGGTCTTTCCCTCTTCTGCCTGCTGAATTATATTACAGTCCACATAAAATCATCCCATAAACTGCACGTGATTTTAGGTTGCACTCTGTTCCAGACATAACCTTTAATTTGAATATCTATTGTACGATCCCAGTTATTCTCATTATGGGTAATATATAACTAACAATCATGGGATGGGCAAGGCTAATCTCTAATGAAATGGGAGAGGTTATTTCAAACACAAAAAGGGAAACTGGATAGGCTTAAAATGACCTATAAGGGCAGCTAGCCTAGTACTTACAAATGACCCTATAACAGTCTTCTAGTTCAAAGCAAAAGCAGATAAGACTGTTTTTACTCAAACTGTTTTGTTAAAGTCAGACATAATGAATCTGGCTTTGATAAAACACATGACTACTAAAGGTTAACACTTCAAAAAGCTGTTTTGCAGTCTGTAAATTAATTTGAAGTTGCAAACTCTGTTACTATATTTATATACATGTGTATTAAGCACATTTAGTAAGGTGGCACTATTATTTTTGTTTTATTATTATTATTATTATTATTATTATTATTATTATTATTATTATTATTATTATTATTATTACTATTATTATTATTATTACTATTATTATTATTATTATTATTATTATTATTATTATTTGTGTTAACCCAGCAAATCCTCTGCATACAAGTGTAACTTTTCTGAAAGACTTCCTAGCCAAAAGCTGGCTCTGTTCTTGCTCAACACCAGGATAAACTACATCCCTAAATGTGAACAAATACCTATTCATACCTCACATCTCCTTACTCTCCCTTCTTTACTCACTTCCTTAATTCTATCAATTTCTCTCTCCTGGCTTTCTCTTTCTCTAAATATACCATAAGCCTGCTTTCATCTCACTTCGTAGTGCAATTCCCATTTGTATTATACTAACTTACCTTTAATTGCTCTATAAACTGGCTAAAATTTCTCTAACCTTTAATCTGTAGTTTTCTTTTCGTGATCATAAACCCGTAGATCATCAATTAACGTGTGACCAATGTGGAGTCACTTCCCTCTACATTAAATCTTACAACTCTCAAAACTGTTGGAAATGGGAGCTGTTGTGAGAGGTGGCTATTGTTGGTTTTTATTATCCCACATGTGACAAACATTTGTCTAGGACCACCTGGCTCTGTGCATAGTGGGCTAAAGCCCTGACTGTGACCTATATGACCCCAATTTAAACAGTTGGAAGACCTGGAAAGGAAAGGTGATGCTAATTCCAGCTTGCCTATCCCAAGGGGAGGAATTTGTACTTCCATTTAACTAGTTTCCAACATGCAAATTAAGGATTGCAGTCTCTGAACATAACACGACAGGGGATATTGGCTTGGTTTTATAAAGCTTGTGATGCTAGCCCTCAGTTGCAGGTGTGTGAAAGTGTGCACACATTGGGATCCTGCAGCCCTGATGAATGCCTGCATGATATAGCCTGTGTGATCAGTCGTCACATCATGGGGAATCAGTGGGACAGAAATGGCTTTCTCCAGAGACAACAAAGGCCCAACAAATTGTGACAAGGGTATTTGGCAGACATCAGGGACTAGAAAATTGAATAAAAAAATATTTCATGATCTTGTATTTTAGGTTTATTTCTTTCAAGCCTGTCTAGGGCTGGCAGTGAATACAAAAGGTTAAGGTTATGAGCTGTTAAGCCGCATCACGTAGTCCAGGGTTTTATTCCCTCAGCCTACTCTGTGACTTGTAGCAAGTCACTTAACCAGTGAGTGCTCTGCGGTAATTGGGAATTTGGGCTAGGCTCATCAATGTTCTCATGGACCGCATGCCTAGTAATTAACTACTACTACTATTAAATCAGTGTCATATAACTTGCATCCAATGTTTTCATTTTATATCTAATTTGGTATAATTATTTAAACTGTGTTTATTTTTTGTATTATTTTTAAATAAATTCAGACTGTTGCTAAAAATAACCCATTCGCACAACTACCATGGCGACTGCCTCTACTGTAATAAAACAGCTAAGGCCTAGAATGCTCTCCCCCAACACATTCAAAACACTCCCAACTACTCTTCCTTTAAAACAAAAACTAGAGAACATCTCAGATCTAGCTGGATCTGCTCTTGCTGTTCTCCCGGATAATCAATCCTCCCTCCGTAATTACTTTTTTCTGTCCCCCTCTCAAAAGAACTTTAACTCTGTCTCTAGCCCATTTTAGAATTTGTTGCTATGTTGCAAACAATGTATACTTTTAATGTGTCCTAACTGATGATACCATAAATGTTTATCTGTCAATCAGTTTCACTAATTGATATTCTTTACCCACAATGCTGCTTACAGCATAATCTTTGAATAATTTTATTTCTGGTTTTCTGGAATATACATGCATAATTTTGTGTTAAGTGTATTATTATATGTATGTAATTTAGTTTTTATGTTTTTATGATTTTGTACTATTGTTTTATAATATAATATTATTATATTGTACTATTTTATACTATTATTGGACAATGCTATTGTGCATGGAGCTTTTCTCCCCGGGACTCCACTGAAAATGAGCTCCAACCCACAGACAATACTTGGTTAGCAAATGTAGAATAAAAGAAATAAATAAAATAAAGACTATACAATTTTTGTTCTTAAAATGTTTTGTAATATTTTGGAGCTTTTCTCCCTGGGCCTCCACTGAAAATGGGCTCCTACCCAGTCAGACTTTCCCAGTAATCAAATGCAAATCAATTAATCAATCAATAAATAAATAAATAAACACTGAATGAAACCACAAATGAAATGAAGCAAATATCAGCAAACAACCAGAACAAATTTCAGTGAGTGCCAGCTCTAGTTTCCTTAAAAGTTTATTAAACACAGTCCAATTCCTCTAGCGCCTCGGCCACAGCCTTTACAGAGTAAAAGATTTTTTTACTTTTAAAAAAATCACAATAGATATAAAAAAGTTAATTAATTCAATCAAACAATTAATCAATTTAAACACATGAACTAAAATATTTAAAGCTACAACATTAAATTGTTAAATTTAATTAATTAAATTGCGAAGCACTCTATGCTAATTCCATTGGCAAATCCTGGAATGCCCTCCCAAACAACCTAAGGCATATGACCTCTCCTCACCAATTTAAAAAACACCTCAAAGATTTCCTAAAGTCCCAATGGCTATGCCCCTGCTCTAATCCAGACTAATAGCAACCGCCCCATACCCACCAAATCCTCTACCCATAATGAAGCTAGGCTTGATCACCTTTCCAAGTCTGTAACTTTTCTTACTAACATGTTTAACCTGTTTGATTGCTTTATTCTTGTATGTAATAATAACCAATTAATCTTCTTATGTTACTGTTAAACTTCCTCTGACTATATCTTTGTATGTAATAATAATTAAGTGCTCTTCTGATGTTTCTGTTTAAATTCCTCTGTCTCATTTGGAGCTTTTCTCCCCGGGCCTCTACTGAAAATGGACATATATCCAGCTAGACTAGCCCGGTCAATCAAATGTAAAATAAATAAATAAAATAAAAATAAATAAAGCTCTGCCAGTTACATTCTTTATTTAATCCATATGGAAACAAAGTGCCATATTTCATAATCAAAATCGATTCTTTTTGTCTCAATATATTTTTTTGATATTCTGTATTATTAAAATGCAATGGTACATGTTCCAATATAGTAACTTTCATACAATTTATATTACCATGATGTTCATTGTTAAAATGTTCTGCAACAGGACTATTGAATTTTCTATTCCTCACATCTCTGACATGTTCTTTTATTCTGTCTGCTAACACCCTCTTAGTTTCACCAATGTAATATTTGTTACAAGGACAGAAAATAGTATATATTATTCCTCTACTGGAGCATGAATATTTGGCTCTAGTGGTAAAATTTTTGTCATTAATTCTCTTCACTTCAGTAACTATATACTTACAAATGGAACAATTACCACAAGGAAAAGTTCCTATTAAGTTAATATTAATTAACATATTAACTCTAGGTTCTTTATATATACTGTGTACCAAAAAATATTGAAGGTTTTTTCCTTTTTTATAAGATATAACCAAATCAGTATTTTTTAAAGAGCCAATTTCTTTTTTCATAAAATTCCAGTATTGTTTTATTAATCCATTAATAATATAAGAAAAATTAGTGTATTTTGTAACAAAGAACATTTTTTCTTCATTCAATTTTTCCTTATCATGTTTATTGTTCTTATACACATTCCCAATTTTTTTTATTGTATTAATATTCTTAAATACTTTATTGAAACCGTTCTCAACATCTGATTGATTATATCCTCTAGCAATAAACATATTAGCTGCCTTAGAAGCTTCATCAAGAGCCAATTTAATATCAGTGCTCAATATTTTAATTCTTATAAATTCTCTATATGGAATAGCTGTTAAGGTGTGTGTGGGGTGGCAACTACTGCCACACATTTTCCAGCTAATTTGATTAAATTTTCTATAAATACTAGTATGTATAGATTGACAATTAATGCCTTTAAGTGTAATATCTAAAAAATTCACTTGGGGCCCCATCTGTACATCATCAAAACTGATACCAAAATTATTTTTATTTAATTCATTAATAAATTGTGCAGAAAAATTATAACCACCATGACAAATAAAAATAAGGTCATCAATAAATCTGTAATATTTAATAACATATTTTCTAAAAAATTGATGTCTGTAAAGATACTTGTTTTCAAATAATCCCATAAATAAATTCGCATAAGCAGGAGCAAATGCGGCCCCCATAGCTGTTCCCATCATTTGCTTGTAAAGTATACCATTAAATTCAAAAATATTATGGGTTAAGCAAAATTCAACAAGTTCTAATATATAATATGTTTTGGGACTTTCACCCAAAAAAAATTTTACAGCTTCCAAACCCAAAGCATGAGAGATGTTCGTATAAAGACTCACCACATCAGTTGTAATAAAATACATTCCTTCAACCCAACATATGTCTTTAATTTTGTGAAGGAAGTCATAAGAGTCTTTAATATACGATGGAAGTAAAAGAACCTCTTTTAACAAAATATCATGTAATAAGGTACATAAATTATAAGTAAAGAATCCATATGCTGATACAATAGGACGACCAGGTGGTCGCTCTAAACTCTTATGTACCTTAGGTAAACAAAAAAATTTTGCTATCTTGCTATTTTTAATTACTATTTTACGGTCAACATCTAATTTAGTGAGATAATGTAGTTGTTAGAGTGTGCTCAACAATATACTAAGGTTGAAAGTAATTTTGCTGCAATTATGCAACATAAATAATGTATAAGATAAAGCTTGCTTAAATGTAGAAATAGAGTTTAGTAATATGTAATCAGCATCCATACTAAATTACCATGGCTTGGAAAAGGAATCTGCTGAATGGACATTTTTCCCCTTACAGACTCAAAGCAGGGTGTAAAAAATCTGCTTTTAAAGAATGGACATTTTTCCCTTACAGACTCAGAGCAAGATGTATACAAGAACAAAAATGCAAACTCTGCTTTTAAAGAACAATGGCATGTTATTCTGCATGGAAAAACAGGATGACAGATGTTTTTATACAAAGATCCAAATAAAATACAGGATGTTCACACTGTCAGAAAAGCTGATCTCTGACAATGTGTTTTCTCAAAAATATGTTTTTCTTCATAAAAAACAGGATATGCTTATCAGCATTGACATAAGAACACATGTTTCTATACACAGATTCAAATAGAATACAGGACAATGTGTTTTCTCAAAAATATGTTTTTCTTCATAAAAAACAGGATATGCTTATCAGCATTGACATAAGAACATGTGTTTTATACAAAGATCCAAATAGAATACAGACAATGTGTTTCCTCAAAAATATGTTTTTCTACATGGACATTAGGACACTGTTACAGGATATTCACACTGTCAGAATAGCTGGTCTCTTACAAGACAGACAGCAATACGAACTATGGTTTTGCAAAATCGAATGGCATTAGATTACATATTAGCATCACAAGGGGGTACATGTGCTTTAATAGGAGAACAGTGTTGTACATTTATTCCAGACAAAACAGAATCTGTAAAAGCACATTTAGAAGTGATTGCACAAGTGTCTCAACATACTAGAAAAAACTGGAATGATGACTGGAGTGAATGGTTTAGTAATCTATTTACAGGATGGACAGGAAAAATCACTGTATTTTTAATTTCTTTTATTGTTATTGTAATGCTTGGTTGCATATTATTTACATGTATTAAAGTCTGCTTAGCAAAAGCTAGTCAAGTTACTGTTGTTAATTGTCATAATGAAAAGTATTACCAAATAATGCTGAATTTATTTCTCTAGTTTAAAATAAAAAAGACGGAATTGTTAGAGTGTGCTCAACAATATACTAAGGTTGAAAGTAATTTTGCTGCAATTATGCAACATAAATAATGTATAAGATAAAGCTTGCTTAAATGTAGAAATAGAGTTTAGTAATATGTAATCAGCATCCATACTAAATTACCATGGCTTGGAAAAGGAATCTGCTGAATGGACATTTTTCCCTTACAGACTCAAAGCAGGGTGTAAAAATCTGCTTTTAAAGAATGGACATTTTTCCTTACAGACTCGGAGCAAGATGTATACAAGAACAAAAATGCAAACTCTGCTTTTAAAGAACAATGGCATGTTATTCTGCATGGAAAAACAGGATAACAGATGTTTTTTATACAAAGATCCAAATAAAATACAGGATGTTCACACTGTCAGAAAAGCTGATCTCTGACAATGTGTTTTCTCAAAAATATGTTTTCTTCATAAAACAGGATATGCTTATCAGCATTGACATAAGAACACATGTTTCTATACACAGATTCAAATAGAATACAGGACAATGTGTTTTCTCAAAAATATGTTTTTCTTCATAAAAAACAGGATATGCTTATCAGCATTGACATAAGAACATGTGTTTTATACAAAGATCCAAATAGAATACAGACAATGTGTTTCCTCAAAAATATGTTTTTCTACATGGACATTAGGACACTGTTACAGGATATTCACACTGTCAGAATAGCTGGTCTCTTACAAGACATTGTTAAACAAGGAAGTTTAGTATTGTTTCTACAGGATAAGCAATTCTCCAAAATATGTTTATGCATGACTAAAAAAGAGTATATAAAGAGCTGTATAAATCCAGTTGTTTAGGGATATGGTAGGAACACATTTGGTGTTCTGAGGTAAATGTTATATCTCTCACATCATCTGTACTATATGAGAAGTAAAGTTGGAACAGTACTTTTAAGCTGCAACGTTTGTCTAGTTTTATTTATTATAAAAGTTATTGGTTACTGCTCTTAAAGACAAGTGCTGCAAAGTATATTCTCTCATCAGTGTATATTCTGCAAGTTTCTGTATGCAACAGACTGTGAATGCAAATATAATCAGACTTTGAATTTTAGCAGAATCTAGCCAGCAAGACTGAGTGTCATAAGAACACTGCAGATCCATCACACCAAGCAGTAAGCAGCTCCATGTAATTTTTTCAGTAGTCTAATGCCTTTATGTAATAAAGCATTAAATTCTAATTCTGCTTCCTTAAGATGGGAAACATCTATCCTAAGATATACAGCATCATTGTCAAGATGTTTCATACACATATCAAGGTAATCACCTGAATTTAGAACAACCAATTTACCCCCCTTATCTGAAGGCTTGAAAACAATATTATTATTCTTACTTAGTAACTATAATTTATTCCATTCTACTTTCGTTAAATTATAACATAATTTTTTACTCATAAAATATTCAAGTTCTTTATCTAACATAATATTCAACATATTATCAAACTTTTGTATATTAGCATTCCTGCAAGGAGGTAAAAAGGAACTAGTGGTTCTAAGAATACTAGTATCTAACACACTATAAGCATTGGTTTCACTTTCATCATCCGAAATGCAAGAAAAAAAGCTTTCATCACTTTCAGTGTCGCTAATAGAAAACTGTTCATTAACAGAATTAACACTTTTATTAGAACACTCACTTTGTCTAAAAAAATATTCCTTCAAGTTCATTTTACGACATAACTGAAATAGTTCTATTTTTAACTCATGTCTCTTAGGAAGACAGGTAGGTACAAACTTGAGACCTTTATCCAAAATAGATAATTCTATACTATCAAAGTTATAACTAGACAAATTAATAACATAATTTGTAGTTGAAGTCTCATTAATCAAGTTATGTTCATCTACCTTTTTTGTATCGTCCATTGCCCGAGTCTCTATGGCGTTCTGAACTTGACCATCCCCTTTTCTTAGAATTGGCATATTGTCCATTAGGTTCCGAATAGGTTCTCCGAAATGCTTCCGAATTGGCAGCCCCTGGTAAATCTGGGAAGTTCTCCATATCCCTTTCATCTTCTTCCACTGACGATGCTCCGCTCTCACCAGACAGGAAGCTTTATTTTTATATTGTTCGGAAACCGGATTTCCCTTTTGAAAGGTCACATTCTTTTTCTTCATTCTTTGATTAGTAGAGAACAAAAACGCCCTCTTATGGTCATAATCACGAATGTCCCTGGTTAGTTTATGTTTCTTCCGATCTATGAGATCTTTTTCATAATTGGTCAATTTGGTATTAATATTAATAAGAAAATTTTCCAATGTTGAACTCGATGTGATGTTAACTAACTGATCGCATACTTGTTTGGTTTCAGTAATAAGTTTGTCTCTTTTAATATTGTCTCTCTCAATGAGTATAGAAACCCATTCAACACTGCAACGGTGTGCAGCCGCTATCCACCGTTCTTGGAATCTGAGTTCCATCTCATCTGTGAGGTCAAACGGAGTTGATGGATTTCTAATAGATCTTAAACCTCGTGGCGTAATGTCTAATTCACAATACCTCTGTAAGCTACCAATATTATAGAACACTGAAGTTTCTTTAAAAATTAGTTTCTCAAGTCTAGAGCATAAATCTTGTGCATCAGGGTTATCTGGAATATCCGATTTTTTACCCACCATGGCAAAAGGGTTGAGAGTAGTTCTTTTACGGGAATCTTCCCATTTCCTCATAATTCCCATTCCTGCACCTCCAGAAACATCAGGAGCAGTATTTTTCATGCCAAAAGAAGGAGTGTCACTATCGTTAACATGCGGAACATTATTACGATTATTAGCTTCACCATTGCGATTGAATAATTCCATACCTGTTTCTCTGAAAATACGAGGAAAGGAGCACATGGACTCACTGGTCATACTGAATGAAACCACAAATGAAACGAAGCAAATATCAGCAAACAACCAGAACAAATTTCAATGAGTGCCAGCTCTACTTTCCTTAAAAGTTTATTAAACACAGTCCAATTCCTCTAGCGCCTCGGCCACAGCCTTTACAGAGTAAAAGATTTTTTTTTTATATATATATTGTGATTTTTTAAAAGTAAAAAAATCTTTTACTCTGTAAAGGCTGTGGCCGAGGCGCTAGAGGAATTGGACTGTGTTTAATAAACTTTTAAGGAAAGTAGAGCTGGCACTCACTGAAATTTGTTCTGGTTGTTTGCTAATAAATAAACACTGTCTGATTACTTCTGAGTCACATAGTAGGCAAACAGAAGCTGAGGGAATCAAACTATGGTCTAGAGGAAGCAGCTTGTAAAGTGCTCAAAGCCTTAATCTTAGACAGTAACTGCCAGACAAATTTAACGTTGCTACTTCAAAGCTCAAGGTCTGCTCCCATTTCTGGTCTTAATCACTTCCTATGTAGAGTTTACTTTTTTTATCACAATTTTTTTTTTTTTAGGATTCCTACAACATTTTCCTCAAAGGATATGCCACACACAATGACTGGCTTCTCTAAAATGTCCCAGGCTTATGCATAGTGTGCTATGATTGGGTGCATGCAGTCCAGAATGGACTGTATGCTGTGTTTCTGGGAAAGGCTTAACATATCCAGTGCCATCAGGTGGGCAGAGTGGTCAGTAATAATGGATGAATGGCTTTATCTAACCTCATCGTTCTGGACTTACCAGACAGAAATATATTAACTGCATTTCCTTTTATGTATTTCCATTTTCGCTCCATGCACACCACTGGCCATGGCTAACTAGGTTCCAACATCTATCCATCAATGCAAATTTGTTCTTGCTAAAATGCAAGGACTCAAACTTTAGGAGGTTGATTTATTTTAATTATTTACCTTATCCATTCTACTCATCCTTATCTCTGCTGTCTGCTACTGTTTATGCCATATTTCTACTTTAGAAGACCTTGGTCATATCTGGTACTAAAGCTGTCCAAAATCATGTTCCCTGACAGAAGGAGAGACAAGGTAGATAAGTTACCTTGATTCACTTCTCTTAATCTGGGTCATGTGAAGTGATTGTTTTTTTAAGATCCATCCTACTGCCAGTCATTAGACACTGGAAAATATGGCAGGCCTAATATTACCAGTTTGGCTTTTAATATACCTGGAAACTTGCAGGCATTCTTATTTGCACAAATCTGGCACATAAACTCCATTTTTAATTCCAAGAATATTCTGCACTCTACAGCATCAGTAGATTTTATTTGACTTTGGTTACCCAATCAGGACACTGATTACAGTGGATATTTCTATATAACATTAAAATACAACTATAAATAGCTGCAGTTCACAACAGGCAAAGAAATGAATGCACATATTCAAGTAACAAAAAACAGGGCCCACTGAATTCTACCTGGATTTTTTATGCAGTTTCCAGTTTTCCTCATAGTCTCCATATAAAATACATATTTAATTTAATTTATGTCATTATATTTTTCATTAAAATGCTATTTGCATACATATCTCTCAAACTCTTAGCACAAGACATCTGAACAAAGACTAAAAAATGGAGGACAAAGGCTCCGAAACAAGGACAGATTTTAAATATTGCTCTTATAAACTTAGACAGTTGCTAGAATAACAAGATTTGTGTCAGCATGGATTTTCTGAAGGATATGAAGTCAGAAACTCAGGTGTATCCTATTATTTAGTGATTTCAGTCCTCAGTGATTTGCCAGGATAGCACAAACCACCACTGTATATTACTGAAAAGCCTAAATTGGTTAGAACTGTCACATCGACTAACATATACACAACTTCTTACCACCTATAAAATTATCCAGCATCTATCTGCCTGTGCAGCATTAAATAAAAACATTCTACATAACTATGTACCCAGTCATTCATTGCAATCCAGTGAACAAAAACTCCTGTCTGTCTACAGACCTAGCAAATCTACTGGGCATTGTCTGTATTCATATAAGGTTGCTAAGGACTGGAACTGCTTACCTGTATCCATTAGGTCTATACCATCCCTCCCATCTTTCAAAACCACTCTGAAAGACTTCCTAGCTAAATTCTGTCTGTGTTCTTGCTCAAAACCAGAATAAACTACATCCCTAAGTGTGAACAAATACCTTTTCATTCCTTATACCTCCTTAGTATATTATGAGGCATAGACCAAGAATATGAGGCAAAAATCTGGACATTCTTTGAAAATCTGAAAAGCTGAGAGTTATGTTTACATCTCTCTCTCTCTCTCTCTCTCTACATATATATATATATATATATATATATATATATATATATATATATATACATATATACATACACACACACACACACACACACACACACACACACACACACACACACACACACACACACACACACACACACACACATATATATGGGGTCTATTGTAAATGATTGAAAACTCACGTCTTCAAAAATAAATAGTAAACCCACACTTCCGCGAAAGTGCACTTAAGCGAAAGTGCACTTCTGTGAACATCGGTTCAACGAACCGATAACAAACAGTAAAACATTGTTTTTGCAGGGGGGCAAGCCCACTGCACTCCCCCCATGTGGGAGGCCGTGCCCTGCATACCCCCCTACTTAAATATATCAACTCCGAGATCGCACTACAGTGGCGAAACATGTGAATTCCCTTTCCCCACAGTAGTGTGCTTTGGCACCTGTGTTCCTTAATGGTTCATTGAACCGTTCTTCGCTTAAGTGAACTCTCGCGAAACCGAGAATCCACTGTTTGTTTTCGAACAAGTGGATTTTCGGTATTTTTCAGTAGACCCATATAAATATATATATATATATATATATATATATATATATATATATATATATATATATATATATATATATATATATATATATATATATATATATATATATATATATATACACACACACACACACACACACACACACACACACACACACACACACATATATATATATATATATATATATATATATATATATATATATATATATATATATATATATGGATTCACTTCATAACACTGAAAGCTCAAAACACTGAAACTCAAAACATTGAAACCAAAACACTGAAACTTCAAAATCTTGAAAACTCAAAACACTGAAAACACATATTATACATATACTGAGTTTAAACAACATAAAACATAAATCATAGCACTTTCCACTAAGTGTACTACACTAAGTAAATCTTGGAGTTGATATATTTAAGTAGCAGGGGGTGTGGGGGGCACAGCCCCCCACATGGGGAGGGGCAGGGGGGCATACACTTGGTGGAAAGTGCTATGATTTATGTTGTTTAAACTCAGTAAATGTATGATATGTGTTTTCAGTGTTTTGATTTTCAGTGTTTTGAGTTTTCAGTGTTTCGGTCTTCTATATTATGAAGTTTTCTCATTTTCAGTGTTTTGAGTTTTCAGTGTTATGAAGTGAATCCAGGTATATATATATATATACATACATACACATATACATATATATATATATATTTATATATATATATATATATATATATATATATATATATATATTATCTATCTATCTATATATATATATATATATATATATATATATATATATATATATATATATATATATATATATATATATATATATATATATATACAGGAAACTCTAAAAAATGATAGCAACAGTTTAAGTGTTACAGCAGACAGTTAAGTAAAACCAGTATAAGTCCTTTTTCAAATTATTCATTTTTGTCTGGTTTTATCAATCAGGCTGTGTTTGGGCTTGATCACATGACTCCTGTCCTGGGTTAAAACAGACAGAGAACTTGTCAGTAAAAACAAAATTAAACAATGGGTGTGTGAGAAGAGGTGAAATGTCTTTATTCATATGGATGAAGCAGTAATTACATAGTTGTGTTCTTTAGGGATGGGTTTCCCTGCTACAATGGGTCATCCTAAATGCTAATTTAAATCCATGAGCAGTTTAAAAGACTTGATTGTTTAAAATGTTGACTATCTTCAGGGAGTTGAATTAATTTGTTCCATACAAATCTCAGTGACCTGACTGCATCCTCCTAAAATGTAAAGAAACACATATCAACAAATTTACTGGTGACCATTAATATGCAGATTGTAACCTTGTCATAGTTTTTTTGTAATTCGTGATCTTTGCATTTAACAGATTTTGCAGTTAACTGCATGCTGTGGAGAGGGGCAGCAGTTCTCTAATTGATTTATAAATTCAGTTTTCAATATATCAAGTAAATGTAGTGTCTTCTGATCTGCTCAAGCTGACTGCCTGATATATATATATGTGTTAGCTCTCAACCTTCCATCTCCAAAATGAGAAACATTACCTGTCATAATGTGGAATAAATTAGCAAAATATTGAACACCTACTAACCGCTATCAACTTCAAATAGGAAGCTCACAGATGTTTAAAACGCTCTACCTTGGACTTATAAAAAAAAGTTATTTTGATGTATTACTATGATTTAATAGTATTTACACTGGATATCAGCCAAAAAAATTCCTAACGTTAAATGAGTGGCAGACCCTTTCAGTGTGGAACCTTGAGGAACATGGACTTTATAAGATCCAAAATGTGGAACGTTTCTCATAATGAGATACACTTGAGAGGTATGCATTGCACTATTTCTGATGTTTAGAGGCCTGGTAGAATTCATTCTGCATATGGTAGTGCAAACATCTAGTAACCTTATATGATTAAGAAAGGCTTCTGCTTATAATACAGCAAACCATTAGGGGGCAATGGAATTGGGTACTAAAGCCAGTCATTTTCGTACAATATTTACTAAATATTTCCACACTTGAGAAAATTTCATAGTTAACAGCAATCAATATAAGTGCACAAACTATTAATCTGTGTAGCAAGTTTTTTTTTTTTTCATTTGAAAGAGTTGGTGTTAAAAGTGATGTACTTACAGTAGGTGCTATGATTGATGAGGTAGTAGTGAACGAAAATGAATTTCAGGCTCATTGGAATCAATCGGAGAAGTTAAAAATATAGGTAAAAGTAAGAGGAAAGTTAAGGAAGATGCTGACAAGTACTAATGGCATTGGTGTATCTCGCAAGCATCTGTCTGATGTTTGATTGTTTCATTGTCTTTGAGTTACCAGTTATGTAATACTGTTCATTATGAGCCATGGTCACTCTTTAAATTCTGCTCCAACAATCCTTTTCATTGACACATTTTAGTTGTTAATTTTAACACTCAATCACCTCAGTCAGGAACTGTAAACAAACTCATGGTCAGCAAGGAGGCTCTCATATAGGACCGAGGAAGTTAGGATAGGGAAGTCCACCTCCAGAAAGAGGTTGGTCAGTAGCAGAGTCCCTCAGGAAACTGTCCTGGATTTGCTCTTTTTTGGCATTTTCTTCTCAAGAGTCAAAGCCAATGTCAAAGGCCTCTGGCTGACCAAACTAGGAGCAGTCAAAGAATCCCCCATGACACTAACATCCCACAGAAAGGACTAACACAGACAAATGACTGGTGTCAAAGCCAAGAAATGCATAATATCACCCTTTGAGAAGTCAGCCACCCAGGGAAACGACCTCATTGCTAATACGCACCTAAAACTGTAGCCAGTAGTAGTGGGGATTTGGAGATAAATGTTGATAGTAACCCTGGGGATTTGGAGATAAATGTTGATAGTAACCCTAGGGATTTGGAGATAAATGTTGATAGTAACCTGACTTTTGACTAACATGTGTCTAAGGTAGTAAGGACATCATTCCATACAATTTATAAGCAACGGCATGGCATGTAGGTCCAAGGAGGTCATCATTTCTCTGTATTCAGCCTTCATCACACTCATCATTCAGTACAACGCTCCCTTCAGTATGTACCTGACCAGGTATATGCAGCAACTGCAATGTCCACAGAGGTTCCTCACAAAAAGAATATAGACTGGAAACAACATGTCCTATCCAGACTGCCTCAAACCCTGTATCTATAGTCAATTTCCTACAGACTGTTGAGAGGTGATCTGTGCAGGAATCTTTGGATCCCTGTATGATGGACATTTTGCACATCTACAAAACCAATAACATCAGATCTACTCAGTTTAAGGACTTGAACCTTGTTTGTAAGACAAGTAGTGCACGTGGGAGGGACAGGTATGTATTTCAGAGAATTCTCTCCTCTGGAACAGGCTTCCCATCTACATGAAGAAGTGTTGATACAAGTGTAATCTGGGCCACTGGATGGTAAATCATGAATTCACCCCAGGTCTAGCACCCTATGTCTCTAATGGACAGAGGAAGACTATAAATCATAACCCAGAGTACATATACCAACCAAAATAACCTCTAAGGCTCAAAATAATTGTGGGATACATTTCAAATGAAAAACAAGGCTTATAAAGTCCACAGTGGTCATTAGCCAGGTATACACCTATGAACACTTAGGTTCATAGGTTCATAGGAGGTTACTAGGCTAATGGCCCTTGGGCCTTAACAAGCCTAGCCATGTAATACCCTTGTTCCCTAGTTGACCATGTTGCTGTAGTTGATGGTTGTTGTTACCAGAGCAAATCAGTGATTACTACCAACTGCCCCTGTCCATGAGGGACATAGGTGTCACCCCTAGGATGAATTTATGGTTTCCCATCTGCACATAAGGTAAGGTTGCCCTTAAATAGGGTCTTTGAGGAGCTCTTCTTTACATGAAGTGGGAATTTATTCCAGAGGTGTAGTGATCTCTGGGAGACATATGCATCTCTCCAACATGTTCTGTTTATGTCACAGGCTAGGTTGAGATCCTTGGAGTGTATTTGATTTTTGGACATGCAGCATTTCCATTAAGGCAGGGGTCATAGATTGCTTTATAGGCCAGGCACAGGTCACTACTCAGCAGCCTGTAGGATATAGAGTACACAGACAGGGTCTTTAGTCCTTCTGTGTAGGTCATGATTTGGAGGCCCTCAGTTGTACAGCTTTACCCAGCGTATCCCTGATGCTACCCATGCCAACAACTCTCATACACACAGCACCCTTATTGACTAGATTCTAGTCTCTCATCCCTCTAAATATCACAATCCTGAAACCTTTCCCAACACACTAAGTGATCACTCCCCAATAAAAGCACTTAGATATATGACTCACTTTACTAAACAGCATAGATTTATCACATGCCGCAAGCTTACTAACTTCCACCCAGACACCTTTAAGTCTCTTCTCTCTAAAGTTAACTGGAATTTTCTTACCCAACTACCCCTTTTTGATGCTGTCCTGTCTTTCAAATCTACCTTTCTCAGTATTCTTGACTCACTTGCCCTACTTCGCACAGTCTGTATTAAATCTAATATATCTCCATGGCTATCAAATTCCACCTGCATTCTAATGAAAAGTAGAGACAGAGCATGGAAAACATGGACCAAAACAAAGCTCCCTGCAGACTTGCTAAAATACAAAGAACTTAAAAATCAGACCAAAAAGTGTATTGATAAAGGTAAAAGCGACTTCTACTATAATCCACCCTCAGCCTTGAAATCTAAGCCAAAGAAAATTTGGAGCTCATTAAACCATATACTACATCCTGGTGATCCCTGCTCCCCAATCCTTGTCCTGATAAGACTCTCAAAGATACTGCCGCCACCTTCAACACATATTTCATTGACTCTATATCCAAACTATTTAACCCCAGTGCCAACTTGTCTATCTTTAATAATATTTCAAACTACTCTCTATCAAATCCCACTACACTCTCATCAAATTATTTTTTCCTCAAACCTGTACCCACTAGCTACATCAAATCCCTATTTTCTAAATGCAAACCTTGATCATTTTCTACCGACAACACTCCTTCCCTTTTCCTTCAGTTAGCTGTTGACTTTCTTGCTCTCCCTTTATCTATCCTAATGAACCACTCCATTTCAGAGTCCAAAGTCCCTTCCATATGCAAACAATTCTTCACTCTACCAATACATAAAGGAGATAACTCCTCAAACATCACTAACTTTAGACCAATTCCCATCCTCTCTCCTGTCTGTAAAGTTCTAGAAAAATGCATACATAAACCAGTTATGCACTACCTACTCTCTAAAAATCTGCTCACACCTACTCAACTTGGCTTTAGACCAAAGCATAGTACTACTACTACCCTACTATCATTCTTTAATACCATATCCCTTGCCAGAGATAACAAACTTGTCTTCTGCCTATTCTTAGATCTCTATAAACTTTCAACACTGTCTTTCACCCTCTCCTTCTGCTCAAACTAACCAACCTTAACTTCTCCCCTGCTACTGCTGCATGGTTTTCCAGCTACCTCACTGACAGATTTCAAGCAGTGAAATGGCAATATGCACTCTCCCCTCCTCTCTCAGTTAAAATGGGTGTCCCTCAGGGTTCCATCCTTGGTCCAGTACTTCTCAACATCTTCACTAATTTTCTTTATTCTTCCTGTCCTCAGTCATCCCTGGTCCAATACGCTGATGATTCTACTGTCATCACTATTGCGGAGTCTCCCTTCAAACTCATCTCTACAACACAAACTTCCTTTAACTCAGTAGAAAACTGGATCTCTGATAACCAGCTTATCCTTAACCCAAAAAAACACTAAGCTACTGCTTTTTCTTCCTAAAAACTGCAACCACATTAAATCCACTTTCACAATCCTGTCCCTCAATAACACACACATCAAGGTGGAAACACTAAACTTCTTGATGTTATCATTGACGACCAACTTACACTCGATCTATACATTAACAACTTTATCAAGAAAACTCATCAGAAACTAAGTGTCCTCTACCACAACAAAATGTTTCTTAAGTGTCCTCTACCACAGCAAAAAGTTTCTTAGCAGTGAAGCTAAAGTAACTCTCTCTTATGCCTACCTCCTACCCAGTCTATTATATGGCTCTCAAATTCTTACTTGCCTCAACTCCACACTCCTTGCCAAACTTGAATCTATCTACAAGATAGCCAAATCTGCAGCCCATCAAACTTAACAAGTGACATCACCGTCTCTCACTCAAACACCTTAACTGGCTTGAACTACCTCACCAGCTTCTTCTCCCTCAACTCCAGATCATCCACTCTATCCTTTATTAGCCTTCTCACTCTCCTGCCATATCATATCTCATCTCCCACTTCACATCCTATATCTCTCCGGAGCTCTAACCTAGATCTGCTACAAATCCACAAACCTAAATCTAAGAAAGGATGTATTCTCTATAGCTATAATCCTTCCAAGGTCTGGAACAAACTCCCACTAGAGATCAGGTCACTCAAGAAACTTTGTCAATTCAAGCTAGCCACTAAAGAATATTTGTTAAGCCAATGGACCTGCCTCTATACTCACCCCCTTAAAAAACTTATCAACCCTAACTGCACACCTCTATTTGCTCCCAACTTATGTAACTGTCTTTAACTTTCTAGACCTTGTCTCACATTAACTTCTTTGGCCTAAGTACATTGCATACATTCTTATCTGCATAATGTAAGATTTTACGTCTGTTGACAAAACTGTTTTTAGTCCTCTGAATGATGTAGGATTCTAAATCTGACAGACATAATGATTAGTTTACTGTAGTAAATCCCTGTTTTTCATGTATATGTTGCTTTGAATATTTTCTGTGAACCAGTTGTTGATTGTTTAGTTATTTTTGTAAATGATAATCTGTAGAACATGTGGAGCTTTTCTCCCCAGGCCTCCGCTGAAAAAGGGCTACTTAGCTCAGTTGGACAAACCTGGTCAACAAATGTAAAATAAATAAATAATAATTTTCTTGGGTATACCTCTGTGGTCTCTCCAGTTGTTGCAGGTGTCTGGTGAGGTACATACAAAATGGGGCCCTTGTACTCAATTAGTGGTCTGATGAGGGTTGAGTATAGAGGTGTTATAACATCCTTAGTCTTGGATGCGATGCCCTTATTTATGAGATGTTACAGTGTAGAAGGGTTTCCTTACCACTGTGGACACATGGTGATGGAAGTTTAAATTGCTGTCAACCTGTGTTCCCAAGTCTCTCACCACTGTGTTTGAGTTGGGGGGGGGGGGTGCTATCTATTATGCAATTTGCAGGGTCCATTTCTTTGCCAAAGGGGATAATGACACACTTTTTTGCATTTAGTTTTATACCATGTCTCTGGCGCCAGTCATTAGTTTGTGTTATTCCCTTTTGTAATATGGTAACGTCATTGGGGGACTCAATGATTGCACCTAATTTGCAGTCATCTGCAAACTTGGTAAGCCACAGGCCATCTACTTTCACCTGGATGTCCAACAGGTGGATTCCAAATAGTAGAGGGCCCAGCACAAATCCCTGTGGTACACCACTGGTAACTGGTCTACTGGTGGAGGTGGAATCCCCAACTTTGACAGTATGCATTCTGTCAGTGAGCCAGTTTGCTACCCATCTAGTAACATATGGGTTAATCCCCAGCTGGGAGAGTTTTTCAATGATTCCTGAGTGGTGAATTGTGTTGAAGGCCTTGGCTAAGTCAAGATAAATGGTATGTACTGCTTTGCCTTCATCCCGAGCTTTGGTGACATTCTCAAAGAAGTCCACCAAGTTTGATAAGCAAGACCTACCCTTAACAAAGCCAAACTGGATTGGGTCAAGAGTTTGGAGGTCGCCTATGTCTTTGTTGATAAGGTCCATGATCACTCTTTCCATGGCCTTGCAAATACAGCTGGTTAGGCTTATGGGTTTATGGTTCCCAAGGTCGGTTGATGGACCCCTTTTGTGTAAGGGGATTACTGTTGCTGTTCTTCACTCTGCTGGAACAAAGCCAGTGCTCAGGCTGTGGTTAAAGAGAGTGCCAAGTGGTTTCTCTTGGTCTTGTTTTAGATTGTTTAGTAAGCAGCTTGTGATGTTATCTGGTCCCATGGAGGCTGTGTTTTTGGCCTTGGAGAGAGCAGATATTACCTGCTCTTTCGAGATGCTGTTTAGTAGACTGGTAACAGGGATGATTTTGGCTGTGTCTGGTGGGGACAGGGAGGTGAAGTTTGCACCAAATCTGTCTGCCAGCAGGTTGAAAATTTCTCGGGTTCAGTGTCAGTAGTACCGTCCACAATCAGTTTGGCACATAGCTGGGCATTTTCTTTAAGATTTTGGACATGGCTAAAGAAATACGTATGATTGTCATTAGCTAGAGATGCTAATTTAGCCTATTCTTGGCTTTAGAGGTCTTTACAAGATATATGATTTGCTTGTTTAAGCTGTGGAGGGTATTCTTCCTCTGATGAGTGAGTTCCTTCTTATTCTTGGATAACAGTTTCTTCCTTTCATTATATAATCTGTTTATACTTGCAGTCCACCAGGGTGCCCTGTTTCCGGAGTTTGATCCTGACAGGTACAGGTGAGTCTCTACAGTTGTTTAAATGCCTATGATCACTGCAGTTTTTTAACCACCTTAGTCACCTGGGTTTTGTGCCCTTTGTGTATAACAGTGGAAGCCTGTTGTATTTTCTGCCAGAGCCATGTGATCCACATGGATAGTCTAACATGTGTGCTAGAAATGAATGTGCTGCAGATAGAAACCTGGTTCTTGATCTTTGGGACTCTAGAGAGGGTAAGCAAAGCAGGGGAGTATGACACCAACAATGAAACAACATGAGTATAAAATGAGATTACTATTAGTCTCATTGCTGTTTTATTTATTAAGGAATGGAATACTGAGGATTGAATGAAGATGCAGCAATGCCAGGAAATTTTATTTTAATTCACATGAATGCCATTTAGAAACTGCAGCTGCCTGCATTAGTGGTTAAGCATATGAGAAAGAAAGAGAGACAGAGAAATAGAAAGTGAGTGACAGCTGTGAGATGACAGAAAAAGGGTTCTGTTTTGACACAGACCCACAGTCCTTTGCAGTATTTGGGCAGTATAGTGTCAATACCCCCAGAACTCAGGAAAAAAATGTTTTGCATAATATGGATAACTTATAAATATATAGAATGTGCCAATAGACCCATTGGTTGCGTTTTTGCATATGAATGTGGGATCAAAGCTACAGGGGCTAGCAAAGGTAAACCCTTGTTAGCTGATTAGATGAAAGCAAATTAGAATCAGTAGTGACAGTCTGATGTGTCATACTGATGCTGCACACCTGTGCATGGGGTACATTGTTTATTTACTCACGTTCATTCAATGTGTTTATTTATCAAATTCAAAGCCTTATAGAGACCTTGAGAGAGTTTGCCACCAATTAGTGAAGAGTCATGCACCTTTGTCCCAAACTATTCATCAGCACTGTTTTTGAAAGGCCCCTTCTTCAATCATTCATTGACTGCTTTATTCCTGCTGCATGTATGCTACTTTCAGGAGAGACCAAAGATGATATTCATTTTGAGAAGGGGTTATTTCCCAGTAAGTTCCACTATGCTTTCCACAAAGTCCCACAGGATCTCTTTAATCAACTCAAACTGTCACCAGCTGGGACAGATGAGGCCTCTTTAATGTCGCTTCTGAACACAGGAACGTAGCAACATTGGAACAATACCAGGCAAGTCACCATGGCGACGATACCTCGTGATATGCAACTTTAGTAGATACACTTAAAACCTACTGCCACTGTTTACAAGCACTTAGTGCTTAACTCCCAAATTGTGCAGGGCCATATATAATAATAACCTTCTGTAAATTTGTGTCTCCCCATCCAGCCATCAAGACATGCCTTAAAGGGAGGCAAATTAATAGTTTACTTCACTTGTAGTGGTATCTTCTTCCACAGAATGGACATATGTTGAGTTAGGAACCTATTCCTTTGGAAAGTTTGAGTTATTTCTTGGCATAGATTTAAGTTCCTGATAAGGGTGTTTGCAGAACCGCTGTTTTTGTGATGAAATAAGACGTCAGGTAGTACTGGATCTTTTTAGGTTCGAAAAGCAAGACAATAGGTCATCTCAGAATAGCCAGTAGGCTACTGAGTGTACAAAGGGTTGTAATAATGTATCAAAATAGTTGAAGGGTTAAAGGTTTTTAATTTTCTGTGTTAAAAATCACTGGGGTTTTCAAGTTGAGCAATATTCTTGGATTTGTATGTACTAAAGGGGACACTGTATTCAGTGATGGCTCTGATAATGACAGGATACAGTGATAAAATGATGTCTTTGGAACTTGAAGATACTCCCTTGCAAATTAACTGGGCCAGAAAGATTTCCTGACTATAGTGGAAATATGACAATTGAATGAGACAGTTGTCTGGGTTGCTGCCTAGGTCTCTTATGCCCAAATTTGACTGAAGATGATTGTCGCTTATAACATAGGAGGTGGGAACAGCTTTTATATTTTTACTGAACATTACTATACAGTGCTTTTGTACATTTAGTTGAGACCATTTTGAGTACACTAACAGTGCAGAGTCCAGCCCTAGATGGAGCAGTTAAATACCAGTGGATATGTGGACAATGGTGTCCACCTTACAGTCATCAGCAGACTTGGTTAACCACACTTCTGGGATATTGACTTGGATGTCTGCAAGATAAATGCCAAACAGGATATGGCTCAGGACTAATTCCTGTGGTAAACCACTAGTTCATAGGTTCATAGGTTCATAGGTTGGTACTAGGCTATCAGCCCTAGGGCCTATACAAGCCTAGCCATAACAATTTCCTGGATATTTCTTCCCACACTATTTACTTCCCTGGACCACTGTCTAGCAGGGTGACTGACGTGACCCCCAGGGTAAATTTCCTTTCTCCCATCCAATCGTCAAGGTTCCTTTTGAAGAGGGCCAAAGAGGCACTCTGCTTGACATGTATGGGCAGTCTATTCCAGAGTTTGGAGAGTCTCTGGGTCAGGAACCTATCACTCCAGCATGTTTTGTTTATTGTGATGACAAGGTTTAGATCCCTGGAGCGTGTGGCTCTGAAGGATTGGGATTTCTTTAAGTGTAGCATGTCCAACAGCTCTGGGTTTGACATGGCCTTGTATGTTAAGCAGAGAGCGCCTCTGAGTAGACGATATGCAACAGAGTATAGATGGAGTTTTTTAAGGTGGTCAGCATAGGGCATCTGCTTTAGGCCTGTGATTCTTTTAGTGAGGTACTTCTGCGGCCTTTCCAGTTGTTGCAGATGTCTTGAGAGGTACATACGAAATGGGGCGTTGTATTCTATAATGGGTCTAATGAGGGATGAGTACAGTGGGACAATGACCTCCTTTTTTCTGGATAAAAAGTCCTTAGTGATAAGGTGTGCCACATAGAAGGATTTCCTGACTGTTGTGGAGATGTGGTTATCAAAGGTGAGACCACTGTCCACCTGTGTCCCTAAGTCTCTTATCACACTTTCAGTGTTTAGTGTACTGCCACCTATGTGGTAATTCATGGGTATATGTTTTTTCCAAAGGGGATAACTATACATTTCTTGGCATTGAGCTTGAGCCCATGGCTCTGGCACCAAGCATCTGTTTCTGTAAGGCCCTTTTGTAGAGTATCCACATCATTTGGGGATTCAATAATGGCTCCCAGTTTGCAGTCATATGCAAACTTTGTTAGCCAGAGTCCCTTAGTGTTGGCCTGTACTTCAGAGAACAAGAGCGGCCCCAGGACTGAACCCTGAGGTACTCCACTTGTCACTTGTCTGGAGCTGGATTTGGAGTCGGCTACTTTTACAGTGTGGGTTCTGTCAGTAAGCCAGTTGGCAACTCATTGGGTTATGTAGGGATTAATGCCCAGCTTAGTAAGTTTATCTATAATTCCAGAGTGGGGGGTGGTGTCAAAGGCCTTGGCAAGGTCTAGATAGGCTGTGTCGACCACCTTACCCTTGTCCATGGCTCTGGAGGCTGATTCAAAGAAGTCAATCAGGTTCAGGAGACAAGATCGGCCCTTCACAAACCCAAACTAGGTGGGGTCCAGTGTTTGAAGGTTGCCAATGTCTTTGTTTATAAGTTCCATAATAATACGCTCCATGGCCTTGCAGATAAGGCTTGTCAGACTGATGGGATGGTAGTTTCCAGGATCCAAGGTGGATCCCCCCTTGTGGAGTGGGATAACTGTAGTTCTGCACCACTCGGTGGGCACAAAACCTGAGGTGAGGCTATGACTAAACATGACACTTAGGTGAGGTGCCAGTTCATACTGTAGTTCATGTAGTACACAGCCTGGGATGTCATCTGGTCCCATGGATGCTGTATTCTTAGCTTTGGAGAGTGCGTTTTTTACCTGTGTGGCCGTTATTACTGGAATTTGGCAATCTTCCGGTATTGAGATGGGCTGTTTAGAGGGTGAGAGGGGGGTGAAGTTGGCACTGAATCGATCTGCCAGGATATTGGCAATATCCTTGGGATCAGTATATTTAATGTCATTCTGTTTTAGCTCAGAGCAGATCTGAGCATTGCCATTTAGATTCTTGACATAGTTATAGAATGCCTTGTGGTTGTCTTTGGAATCTTTGGCAATTTTATTTTTGTTACAGTTTTACATTTAGAAAGGGTACCAGCAACTTTCACAGCTAGGGATATGTTGGACCGTCAATTTGCAATCCAGTCTGCAATGTAGGGAGTTATTTAAGTTTGTCTATTGTTTTCAATAATACCAGCATTAGAGGTAGGCTGAAGTACCTTGGCCAACTCAAGATAAACAGAATGCAGATTGGGGCATGGCTAGCCTGTAGTGATGATATGCATAGTGGGTCTTTATATATAGGGTCATTTTATTACTAATTTAAGAGGCAGGGCTGCTCATCAAACTGCAAATGACTGGCAAAGATGTGGGACAAATGCAAAAGTCCAAATGCCTTGAAGTTTTCAAAAATGCCACAGCAGTGGAACATATGGCAATGCTATTTGCTCCTGTTCTATCCCTGGCTAAGCAACCACACTTTCCCGCCTACTCTATTTTTATCTATCTATGTAACTAAGCACTGCTTGATTTCTATTGTTGTTGCTGATATCATAATCATATCATAATTGACGTTCTCTGTTTTGATGTGTGACTTTTCATCCTGTATAAATTTGTTTTTCACTGTATTTTATCATTATGTTGTTGTTGTTTGTCGGTTCGGCTTTTCCCGGTTAGGGGTCACCACAGCGGACCTCTGGTCCGCTAATGATTGGCAGTCGATTTATTTTTTTATGGTGCTGAGTTGCCAGCCCAACACCCAACCTTCAGCGAGGCCACTAGACCGCGGGAGGACATGCAGACTCCACACAGAAGGCACTCCTTATCATTATGTAAACTGTCATATTTATCTTTTTGATATTGTAACTACCATATCATAATATAAATATTTTAAATTATTTCTTTGGGAGCTTTTCTCCCCAGATATCCGCTGAAAATGAGCTTGTTTATAGACCAAATGGACATTACCTAGTTACCAAATGTAAGTAAATAAATAAATAAATAAACAAATAAGTAAATAAAATATTTGTTCACATGAGATAGAGGCTGACATTGAGGCTTGCCATGGACACTGATAAAGAACAATCCAGAATCGCTGAGTTAAAAAGTTAGCTCTGCAGCAGAATCTCCTATAAATGTAACTTCAGAAAGCATCAGTCACCACTTCTGATCATATACACCAGATAAAGAAGGAGCTACAAGTTCAAACTGCTAAAGTGGACGATCTGGAGAATTGATCATGGAGAGCGAATGTGTGAGTTAAAGTGCTCCCAGAGTCTGTGACTGGTAGAGAGCACCAACTGGTAATGGAAAACTTGCTTTTCTTTAAGTTACAATCACCTCTGTATCTTAACTTGGCGACTGAGTGAATATACCAAGAAGGGCAGCCAAAGAGATACAACTTGGGAGCCCCTCATCATGTGTTAATGGTAGTCACAAAAATACCGCAGCACACACAGAGAGTCTCCACGTGAAAAATAAGATATATCAGCCAACAGACACTGTGAGACTCACCACGAAACAAGTGTTGACACAAAATTAAAGATCAAAAAGTCCTGAATCACTCCTTCAAAATGAGATAAAACGATTTATTAAAAACAAAATACAGAGTAGGATAAGCGCTTTCGCGTACTGCAACGTACGCTTCCTCAGATCTACATAACAATGAAAACCCTCTGCTTAAATACAATCATAATTGCTAGTCTGATCAATCAATAAAACAATAAACCAATTATTGAATTTACCTAACTACTATTGATTTAAAGGTATACATCAATGAAAAACTTCTTAATGCACAAAAAAAACTCAAGGCATATTAACCCAAAAGTATAACCTATCCACAATAATAAATTACAATTCATTAGAGTCTAATGCCTTTCTTGACTATTCTATATATATATATATATATATATATATATATATATATATATATATATATACACACAATCAATGCATTTAAATGCAAAACAGAAAATATATATTAAAAAGGAATAAGTAAAAAATACACACGAAGTACATGCAGATGCAAAATGATGATAGAAATGCATGTGCAAGATATTCTTAGAATAACCATAAACAAAATTATCATGGTTAAAATTGCATATAGATGGAATACCTGCTAATAATAAACAAATCAAACAAATAAAACATATCTAAGCATGCAATAGTTTAAAACCATAAAATCAACAACAATGAATCCTAGGTGACGCGAGAACATATCAATTCTAAACCCAACCGAATATAGGTATAAGAATATATAAATATATATATATATATATATATATATATATATATATATATATATATATATATATATATGAATATAAACATGCATAATAGTTGATAAAAACGTATAGGTATGTATGTTGCTCAAATATTATATATGTATTGGATATATAAATATATCGGATGTATGAAAAACACACATTCAATAAAGTAACACTACTATCCAATATACAAAACCCAAGCAAAAGTGCCTACTTCCTAGATTTCAAAATGGGTTTAAGCGAAACATATAAATTAAGACCAGGTGGTGTATCTGCTCTTAACTTAAAGATCAACTCTAACTCCACCAGCTCTAGGTGGTTCATATGGTCCCCTCCTCTATATTTAAGGGTTACAATTTGAAGAACTCTGAAGCTAAAAGTATGAGTATGGAACATAATAATGTGTTTAGCTAAGGCATTCTGATCCTTCTGTTGCTGAATGTCATATACATGATTGTAAACCCTTTTTTTCAGCTGTCTCTTAGTTAGCCCTACATAAAAGGCAGGGCATATATCACAAGTAGCGATACTTGTGTCAATGGTGATACAGTGTGCCTGTATGTGAGACTGACTGGTATCCCTTAGCAAGAAATCTATGGGCATCTTGTGTGGCCTGGATACCTTTACTTTCTTGCCAGACTACTACTCTAAAATTGTTTATTCTGAGACAGAAGATGACAAGATATAGGAAGCTGTTGAAGCAGTTGCTTTATAGGGCTATGTTGATGTAACTTGCCATATTAGTGGTTGAAACTGATGGGGAGAAGTCTTTCCTGGACACTGTGGAAGAGGCCAACAGTTTCTTGCAAAAAGTGCACTCTTAACAGCAATTGGATAGAAGGCGTGATTTACATGATTGTGCTTCTGAGTATGAAATGCCCCGATGAAAAATGAAGTCAAAGCTCCCTTCATCACTGAAAATTTTTAAACCCAGAAAGGTCTTTGCTGCAGCCTAGAGACTTGGCTAAGTTTCAGGGGTCTACTAAGTCCCAGTCTCATAGGTCAAATGGAAACCAGGGTGGAGTATCCCCACATGTGTTCCAGTTCAAGGGAAGGAGCTTAAGCAAAGATACATACGTGAGAAGAGGAATGAGTCTTCCAGAATCATAATGGATGGGAACAAGACAGGAGATTATTAGGCTAAGTGGTGTAAACAGGCCTTTCATGGTCTAACATTTTTCTGGCTCATTGGACATGGCCGTTGAGCACTGTTGGTGAGCTCTGGGGCTACAGAGATTAGATAAAGCCAGTCCAACTGAATGAGCATTGTTGGAACATTGGAGGGTTTGTCTTGCTTTTTATGTCTACTGCAGATACCCTGCTCTGTGCAGTGCTTTCCTGAAAAGGACTAATAACTGAGACAAAAATATTTGTTTACAAAATCTGTTAACGGTGCTGTAGTGTGTCACTATGCTGTTTTGACTTGCTTTATTTTTAATTTTTCTTGTCACTTGTAATTTTTATGCCATTGAGACAAGGACAGTGATTTATTATATGACTTCACAGAGTGCTTTTTAGGTTGATGAGTGGTAAATTTTATAGGTTTTATTTCTTCTGCTGTCACTTATGTTTCTCTTTTGTCACAGTAGGTATTCTTACTTAACAGTTTTCCAGCCCAGTTTGAGACTTAGGTGAGATGGGAGATTTTGTTTTAGGTACTAGAGTCTAGGGGAGCCGGGCACTACTTTCTCAAATAAGTAAAACAATTGTATTTAACCCCTACTTTTAGTGTGTGTGTGTGTGTGTGTGTGTGTGTGTGTGTGTGTGTGTGTGTGTGTGTGTGTGTGTGTGTGTGTGTGTGTGTGTGTGTGTGTGTGTGTGTGTGTGTGTGTGTGTGTGTGTGTGTGTGTGTCAATGGAGTCCTGTCCAAGCCAGATGTCATACAGTGAGGTACTCACCAAGGCTGCCAACTATCCCTGAATTGGTTATTTTGGTTATGGGGAAGTTGGCTTTCAAAATAAGGAGATTGCAAAGTATATCAGTGCAAACTGACAAAGTGAATTTTGTTTATTTACAGATGACTGTATCTTATTAATAGAATATCTTGCAGCTGTTTTGTAGGGGGTAATGTAAATTTTTGGAGACTCTGCAAAGGTATCAGGTCTCTGCTACCATGAAGGCAAAACTGTTGTTATTTAGATAGGTCAAGAGCAGATGGAGAAGATACTGGGGCTTCCTTATATAGTGGTGATGGATTCTAAGTATTTACGCCTCATTCTGAAGCCATCCTGGAAGGCAATTTATGACAACCTAACTAGACTGGTATCAAAAGTCAAGAAAAAGCTGATTCCAAAGTTAAAATCCTTCCAGACAATACAGGGCAAGATCCAGATGGTTACCACCATGATCTGATCCTCATATTATTTATACTTTTAGATATTTGCTTATCAACCCAGAACATCCATATCTTTTAGGCCTAAAGAGAATGTTAGAAAAATCAGTGTTAGTTAGCTATGACCAAAGATTAGTGGTTCAGAAGGTTACAGCCCCTACATGTTATGGTGGAAGGGGCATGCCCTTCACCCCATAGGAAAATCAGTGTTAGTTAGCTCTGACCAAAGGTTAGTGGTTCAGAAGGTTACGTTCCCTACATGTTATGGTGGAAGGGGCATGCCCTTCACTCCATGGTATTTGCTTACTTTTTCACTTAACCTGTAACACAGGTAACCTGTAAATGGTTCATCTTCCAGGCCCATGCTTATACTTATCAAGGGTATCTGAACTTGTCAGAGATTTGGGATGCATGGCTAGGCTTAAAAAAAACTTTTGGTTGTTAGCCAAGTAAACACCTATGAACCTATAACCCAGTGTATCAGCATGTTCTCCGATCACTTAATCAATGGAGGATTTGGAATTTTGGTATATAGGCTGTGCATTAAAGTCCTGGTTAATTAGATGGGAGGAGTTAATATTAAAGCTACGGGGACTACAGGTGGGGTTTAGGTCCTTCCTCACTTTTGAGGAATAATCTAAAGTTGCCCTGAATCCTGCCTGCCCTGGTTCATGGGAGTTGGCAGGTGAAAGGGTTACTATAATGAGATTAGATTGTGAAGCAAGGGATGGGAGGAAGTGAAGCCTTTTAAAGTTATGTGCCGACAGTCCAGGCTGGAGGAACAAGACTGGCATTATGAGCAAGTAAAGGCAGTTTGGGGGTGCGCACAATATTCCAGAAGTAACAGCGAGGGGTTTTGTAATGGGCCAAGTGGAAGTCATTACAGAAAAGTAAAGCGATTGCAATATACAAGGATCTATGGGGGCAGCAAATCAAAATGTTTACTTAGAGATTTGAGTAGTTATTTGGTCCAAGAATGAGGGTTTGGAGCTCTTGAAAGAGGAATGGAGAGAACTATGAAGAGCTGTAATTCAGCTAAAGAGATGGTACAGATATAAAGATTTATAACTGGTACTATACCCCACAGAAGTTGTTTGATAGTAAATGTATGGCTCCAAAATAATGATAGAGGTGTGGACCTGCTAATGCAGGGATAGCACATATGTTTTGGAGTTGTGAGAGAGCAAGGAAATATTGAGAGAAATTGTGGAGGTCGAGTCAAGAAATTAAGGAGACACACCCACTGAAGAGATGGGGATTCTTGTTATCCGGGCTCAGATAAGATGGGAAGGTACTGGAGATTGGTAATAGAGGATTACTTGTAGAATGGATTATGGCAAGTATAGTGAAGATTCTACTAGGAATATAATGGAAAACTCCATGCAGAGCCGCAGTAGAGTAGTTTGGCTGGGGTGAAAGGAGCCAACTGCTCCAGCTGCAAAGTGTTGGGGGCATTATTGGCCAATTTTGATTGCTCTTTCAAGCACACTGGCTTTCAAAAGCTGGTATTGCATTTGCAGTCATATCTGAGTGCTCCTGTGTGGTCTAAATTATAGCAAGCAGTTTGCTACAGTTTAAAAGTAAAAAGATTTTTTTATTTTTTTTTTTTTATTTTTTGTTAGTTAAATTAGAGCTCTGTAGTGCTCTGTGCATGGTCTAAACTGTCTGTTGCAACTGTTTCCTACATTGTAACAAAAAGTTTGCTATTGTTTAAAAGTGAAAAAATGTATATTTTTTAAAGTAAAGCCTGAGTGCTTTAGTGCTCCTTGTGGAGTATAAACTGTAGCAACTGCTTGCTACATTTGTAGCAAGCAGTTTCATACAGTTTAAAGAAAAAGATGTCTTTCTTGTTTAACTTCTTTTAACTAAAATATGAGGAAGGAGCATTGAGGGCAAGGGTCAGAAATGGGACTTGAGTGGCTTCTGCATTTCGGGATCCCCAGGTGCCTGATCACAAACATTTTTTTTTTTTAAGAGTTGGGGGAGTCATGGATTGGGTACTGTCTGCAAGAAGCCAGTTCCTTCAGGGCCCAGATACCTGATCCCAGACTTTTTTTTTTTGCTTTACTATTGAGGTAGGAGAGAGGGGGTATGTATTCTGACCACCTGATCAGTGTAATGAGTGGAGACTTTTATTTTTTGTATACATTTGATCTTCCATTGAAGAGTTGTGGCAGGACTGAGGGAGCATGTATCTGGCCACCTGGTTAGTGTGCCAACAGAAGAAGGAGCATTTTTGTGTGTTATTAATACTAAAATGTAAGGCAAGAGGGCCAGGGTTAGTGTGCAGAGATGGGACCTGATTGGCTTCTGCATTTCAGCAGCCTCAGGTATCTGATCACAAATTTCTTTTTTTCACTCTTCACTTGAGCTGGGGGATTGGGTATTGTTTGTAGGAAGCCAAAGCAGTTGTGGTGGCACCAGGTGCTGGTTGAGTCGACTACACTTCTGTACAGCCCTACAGATTAAGTTAAGCTAGTATTTAGTTAGACATGTCAGAATTTATCACTCCTTTTAGTATGAAAATGAAGGTCATACTCTTTCACCTGACTGGTGTACACTACGTACTTACTTTGGATTAGAATTAAAGTACTGCATAAGTAGAATTACAAGTTATTTAAATCTTATAGACCAAACTGAGTATTGTTGGAATATGCTGGTGTACCATTGAAGTGCTAAACCTTGTGTACATAGCAAACACAGATGAATTTTTTTGTTTTGTTAGAATATTCTGCCCAATTTTGTTTAGGTTTTAAAATGCCAATAAAATTCAAAATGCAAGTTAAAATAAAATAAAATAAGCAGAGTGCATAGAGTGACTGCTGTCCACAATCTCTGTAATCTTTTCAAAGACATTTGCTAGCTTCAGGAAACATGACATGCCCTTCACAAAACAAAACTGAGTTTGATCTTGATCAGTGAAGCTGCCTATGTCTGGATAAATGAGTTCTGCTATGATAGATTCCACAGCATTTCAGATGAGGCCAGTGGGGCTGATGGATGTATAATTACTCTGCTCTCAGGGAGGGGGTAAACTTTTGTAGGGAAGTCACTGTGGCAATTCTCCAGGTAAGCAGTCATATAACCTGTAGATAGGCTGAGATTGAGAGGTTGAATAATTTAAGCAGATGCTTGGATAGTGCATACCTGGGAATGAAGAAACGCAGCCTGGTATGTTACTGGTCCCATAAGAAATGCAGCCTGGTATGTTACTGGTCCCATAAGAAATGCAGCCTGGTGTGTTACTGGTCCCATAAGAAATGCAGCCTGGTATGTTACTGGTCCCATAAGAAATGCAGCCTGGTATGTTACTGGACCCATAAGAAATGCAGCCTGGTATGTTACTGGACCCATAAGAAATGCAGCTTGGTATGTTACTGGTCCCATAAGAAATGCAGCCTGGTATGTTACTGGTCCCATAAGAAATGCAGCCTGGTATGTTACTGGTCCCATAAAGTTATTTTTTTTTAGCTTTTGACAGGGATTCTAAGGCTTGGTCTAAGGTGATTTCAGGAGAAACTAAATTTTCAGGAATAGTGGGAGCAACAGCTTGGGTAGGTGAGGGTACAGTTGGCACTACAATTGTGTGCTAAATATGTTGGTTATATCCTTGGGATCATAATGTACAACATCATTATGGGTGAGCTCAGTGGATTCTTGGACATTATTCTTTAATTTCCTGACATAACTGAAAATTTGTAGATTCTTTTGGTACCTGTAGTGGTTCTAACTGTCTGGTAGTTGGTGCAGAGGAGCATGGCTCTGTGCTGTTAATGTGCTGTCCCCTGTATGTCAAGGGTACACAGATTGATACCTTCCATCTACACTTGTTCACTGTGTGATGCTAAGCAAGTTACTGAACCAAGCAGTGCTCCTGGGCAGCTATTGCCTTACATATATATGAACTAAGGAACTGCTTTAGGGTGCAGTGTTTGTATGGGTGCTCTTTCCCCATTTATCTCTTTGTTTTTGGAGCAACATTTCATTACTCTAAAAAATAACTAAATAAAGCACCCCTGCAGGAAAAAAAATGCACCTGCAGCAAATCAAGCACTCTGGGGGTGGTGCTCCACCTTATGTTCTCCCGAAACATTGTGAGGTCACTAGAGGACAGACCTCACAACATTCAAATGTAGGCACAATGGCACTTGAAACAGCTAATTATTTTATGTTTTTAACTTATTTGACCAAGGAGTCAATCTACAAGTGGCATTCTGTATAATTCTGGACAGGATTGGAATGGCACTCTGAGAGACGTATTACTGTTATTTTTTTTTCTTTTCTTACAATGTTGGCAGTGATTTACCAGACATTTTGGCAATGTTTCAGACTTAGAATTTGATGTGGACACTTGAGATGGGAGAAATGGAGTGGCGAGATAAGTGTGGTTATTGCTTTACAATGCTGGCTGTCATCAGCCAGAGATTTTTGGTAGTACTGAAGTCTGAAACTCAAATGTATTATATTGTCTGGTTACTACAGTCCTCGGGGACTGGCCAGAAAATCACAAATTTTCTGAGGAACAGACCAAAAATATGAGGCAAAAATTCTGGTTATTCTATGAAAATATTTACAGTTGACAAGTATGTGTGGAGGTGAAATAACATTGCATAGTCATCAGCTGTGGCTATAACTGCCGGGTGGGCATTGTGTTTGGGGCTGGATGGATGAAATTAACTGATCCTTTTGTCATTTTCTCAGTTTAAACAGTCACTTTCTGGCCTAACCAGACTAGTGTGCACTTGCGAGAAGTAAGACGGACTAAATAATGGGACACCTGCTATGTACAGATAGCGGCTATAATTGTCTGTGGCTTGTGGCTGTGGCTGTGGCCAGTTGTCCGTGGCTTGTGGCTGTGGCCAATTGTCTGTGGCTGTCTTCTGTGGAGGAAAATGATTCTATGTCTGTTGCTGTTCGCTTATTATTTTGGTTTTGCAGGACTAATGTGATTATGTGAAGCAACATTCGATATTTTAATGTTTGACAACTGATTGTAACAAAGCTGAACTGTGGGGTTATCTTCTTTTATCACGATCTTATGTCTAAATTGTACATAGAGGTTGCTAGAACTGCTTGAAGTGAGTTGTCTTTTTGGGAGTCACTGACCCTGTTGACGCTCTCTTGGTTTAAAACTCATCCCTCAAAAGATAAGGGATAAATGCATCACAGTATACCCAGACTTTCTGAATTGAGGTACAGTGGTCACCACACATCAAGGATGTATAAGAGAATTTTGACATGGGCTTAGTATTCACTTCTACCATGAGCCCCTCCTAGTCTAAAACCAGGTTTCAGTACATGTGTGGGGGGCTAGGGATGACATACGGACATTGCTTCTTTAATATTGCTCTCAAACCTCAGAGGTCATTATATCTTGTGTTGGACTGTGTGGGTCACAAACATGAGAGGTTTCCAACAATGATCACTGTAGCTTTATAGAGGACTGTAGTGTCTGTAGAAGTAACAAGTTAGTAACATTATTATAATCATTACTTTTGTTTTTTTCATTTAACTCACAATCAAAACAACAGCTCCATATACAGGTGACTATCTTTTGCAGAAAGTAAATGAGCACGCTGTGTTTATATGTTTGACAGCAAATACATTATGTTCTGTTTGCCTTATTAGTTTTGTCCCAGTCTGACATCAGAAGAGTACACAGACGGTATTTGTCTTTTGGAGGCTATGGGGTGAGGAGACATACTCTATATAAATATGACAGCAGCAGTTTGAAATACAACTGTGAGCATTTATGCCTTAATTTTAACCCCAATTTAACACCAGAGGGGATACATAGAAAGTGACTACCTATTTTGAGGTGAGAGGTAAGGGGTAGGCACTATTCCCAGACATATGGATCCTCACAAGCATTTGACATCTTGTGTTTATTGTGAATGTGAAGCTGCCAGCCCAACTAGCTAGAATTTTGTAAATAATTTTATGTCATTGTAAATATTAATATGATCCATAGGCTTGTCTTACAATTGTAAGTAAATTGCATGTTATGTGTTGAGCTTCAAAAATGTAACTACAGTGCACCCTGCTGGAGAAGAGTAGAAATCTATACGGACTATATGCCTATGCAAATGTATGTTTTCATGGTAGAAGTTGGAACATACAGAGTTAATTTGCAAAACTCTAAGAAAATAAGTTGACAAGTAAAGAGATTTATGACTGTGTTTTCCACAGCAAAGAGACAGAATGTCTGCAGCTAGAAATTCTTTCTATTGTCTGGAAACAGAAATAAATACAGGTTTCAAGGGTAAAAGTATTTAACTAGTTTTATGGCTTCCAGTTCCAGGTAACTTCTTAGGGATAAGTATTTTTGGCATAGAGGTGTTAATTTTAAAGTTCCTGTTAGCCTGGGAACTAAAGGCAGAAGTGACAAAAATGATGTAATCTGAGATAACCCAGAAGAAATGTTTGATAGTAACTTAAGAAGTATCCCAGAGAGTGAGTCTGTGCATTTAGTATTTGTCTTTGGATCTGACAACATCCTCTAATCAGCACTTGTCTGGATCTGTAAGTAAGACTTAGATTACAGTAATTTATTTTAGAGATAGATAGGAACTTAATAAGATTAGTTTAGATGGTTTCTGTATTTATGGGAGACTGTCCTGCAATTTTTTTGAAGTATTTCCTGTTATTCTTAACTCTGTTGTCACTGTGCTGAGTTATTGGGAATTGTCTTGTTCTTTTATTATTATTTATTATAAAATATATTTAAACCTTTTAATTGTGGCTGGTTTGTTTAGAGGTATTTAAGCTCTTAGAGTACAGTATGAACCTATGAACCTATGAACCTATGAACTTTCATGTATTTGGTGACACTGTATAGGCCACTATTAAATAGCCTTAAAAGTCTTGGACACACTTACCATTTGGATAATAGTAACATTACAGAGTAGAAATGGTCACCTCTTTGGGAAGGGCCTTATAGTAGCTGATGAGTGATTGGTGGCAGCTGGTACTACCCTATAGTCTAGGCAGAAGAGGGCATAGATAGTGAACCTCTGCCAGCCTTCCCCAGGAGTGTCTGATTGTTTGTATATAAATCAAATCTTAAAGTGTGTGTGTGTGTGTGTGTGTGTGTGTGTGTGTGTGTGTGTGTGTGTGTGTGTGTGTGTGTGTGTGTGTGTGTATGTCAGCTACTTGGGCAGGGACACGAAGCACCGGTTGGACAGAGAGGGTTCTGGAGGTTTTGGTTTGACCACTTGGCTGAGATCTTAACCCTATAGCTGTGCCAGTGGGGAGTCTTATTGGGAATCTGGATAAAGAGAGAAACCAGCCCCAGACTGACTGTAATCTCCGTGTGCTCTTAAGGGAAGTTGTACTTTACTGTGTGTACTTGTCATCCTTCCAAAGTGCACGTCTGTCACTGGTGATAGTGGTGAGGATTGAGGATCCTTGATTACTATGCCAGTTAGGTTTGTTAGTCAGTGAGAGCAGTCAAGCATGTCAGCAGAGGAGTAAGGCAAGCTGACAAGGTGCTAGTTGGCTGAGATGTGCCAGGCTAAAGGATTGGTGCATGCCAACCTGACTAAGGCAGACATGATTGCAGCTTTAGTTACAACTGCAGAATAGCAACCAGGAGGATGATCAGACTGGCTGTGGAGATGTACAACTCTCTGAAAATGGACAGCCCAACCTTTCCATACAGGACTTAAAAATCCATCTGGAGTTAAAGAGATTTGAGCTAGAGGCCAAGCATTTGTAAATTGAGGCAGCAGAGAGACTGAGGCATCTAGAGACTGATGAAAATGAGAAACTGCTATGCCTGGAAGCTGAGGAGAAGGAGAGGCAGAGGCAACAGGAAAATGAAATGCTGACTCTTCACCAGAGTCATGGAGGTAATGGGGAAGGGAGTAACTGAACCCCAGAAGCAACAAAGGTAAGTAAATGTCTTCCACAATTTAAAGAGGGAGGTAATTTGATAGTTTTATTCATATGTTTGAGAGGGTATGTAAGCCATATGATGATGAACAAGGGCTCTGGGTATGGTTCCTGACCCCCTTACTCCATGGTAAACCTAACCTGTAACTGTTCTTTCCAAACTGTCTGATAATGACTGCTTAAATTATAATGTTGTAAAAAAACTGTTTGCTATAATGTTTTAAGTTAACACCTAAAGCTTATGGAAAAACGTTTAATGAGCATAGACGCAAGGCAGATGAAAGTGTGTGTGAATATGTTGCTGAACTAAGCACTTATTTTCATAGATGTGTGAGTGGATGTCATGTCACCACTTTTGAAGGGCTGGCAGTTCTTTTGGTGAGGGAACAAGCCCTTAGTACTTTGCCTGAGGACATGAGTATCTGGTTGGCTGATAGACAATGCCTTACTGTAGATGAGTTGGGGAAGAAGGGAGACCTATACTTAGCAAGCAGGGCATCCCTGAAAAGGAAAGGAAAACCCTACCTTACAAGGCATGAGGGAGGTAGCTAGTAAGGCACCTGATTCTCAAGGGAAGGGGGAATCTGCATACTGGGACAAAGGATTACTGTATAGAGAGTGGACTCCTAAGAGAGGGCTAGAGAATACAGCAGTTGGTAGTGCCCAGAGCCTGCCATCTGGCATTTCTAGCCATGGCCCATGATATTCCCTTTACAGGTCATATGGGCATAAAATGTACCAAGTGATGTATTATGCAGAGCGTTTATTAGCCTGGGATTTCCAGAGATGCAACAGGGTACTGCAGGACCTGTGAGCAGTGCCAAAAGGAAGGAAAAGCAGAAGACAAGGGGAAAGCTCCTTTGATGCCTTTGCCTGTGATTGAGGAGCCATTTCAGAGGGTAGCTATGGATATTGTGGGGCCTCTGAGTACCTCAAGTCCCATAGGCAAAAATTATATCCTAGTGGTAGTAGACTATGCTACCAGATACCCTGAGGCAGTGGCTCTGTCCTCCATTGATGCAGAAAAGGTGGAAAATGCTTTGTTAGAGATTTCTATCAGGGTAGGTTTCCCAAAAGAAATACTGACTGACAGAGGTGCCAATTTCATGTCAGACCTGCTGGCTTGTCTGTGGAAGTACTGTGAGGTGAAATGCCTAAAGACCACCCCCTACCATCCACAGACTAATGGTCTTGTTGAGAGGTTAAACTCTATACTCAAGATCATGCTACAGGAATTTGCAAACCAGTTTAAGAGGGACTGGGACAAATATTTGCCCCATCTGTTGTTTGCTTACAGAGAGGTGCCCAAGGCATCCATAGGTTTTTCACCCTTTGAGTTGTATGGGCATAGGGTGAGGGGACCTCTTGATCTAATTCAAGATGAGTGGGAGAGTGAGTGTGAATCCCACAATGAGTCTATTGTGGGATATGTCCTAAACCTCAGGAGTAGGCGCAGGCAACTCATGCGCTTGGCCCAGGGGAACCTGGCATAAGCTCAACAGCAGAAAAAGGTCTGGTATGACAGCAATGCTTGAGCAAGAGAGTATGCTGTAGGGCAGCAGGTATTGGTTCTCATTTCTGTCAGACACAACAAGCTGCAGGCAGCCTGGGAGGGACCCTCCAAGGTGGTAAGGAAGGTTAGTGATGTTAACTACATGGTGGAACTGCTAGACAGGAGGCAGGTGCACAAATTGTACCATGTTAACATGACGAAACCTTACCATGATAGGGAGGCCCTTGTGCTGAGTATTTTCAGTGGTTTGCAGGAGGAGTCTGAGGGAGATCTGGTGACTGATCTCCTAAGTGAGACTGGGGCTGACACCTCAGTGGAATAGGTAGCAATGTCCCAGCAGCTATCTACTACCCAGGTTTGAGAAATCTGAGCAGTGTTACAGGAGTTTGGGGACATGTTCACTGGAAAACCAGGGTGCACCCACCTGGTGCAGCACCATGTGGATACAGGACCCCAAAGAACTATTATGCAGGCCCCTTATAGGGTGCCTGAGAGAGTCAAACAGACTCTGAGGGAGGATATACAGGAAATGTTGGAACTAGGGGTAATTCAGGAGTCCAGCAGTCCCTGGGTCTCCCCAGTGGTGCTGGTACCAAAGAAGGATGGCAGCACCAGGTTCTGTGTGGACTACAGGAAATTAAATAATCATACAGAGTTAGATGCTTACCCCATGCCTAGGACAGATGAAGCCCTAGAGCAGCTGGGTGGGGCTAAGTATCTTACCACCATTGATCTTATCAAGGGTCACTGCCAGGTGCCCTTGACTCCCAGTGCTAGAGAGAGGTCAGCCTTTGTGACTCCTTTTGGTCTGTATGAGTTCACAAAGATGCCCTTTGGGATGAAAAATGCTCCAGCAACTTTCCAGAGGCTGGTAGATCATATCCTAGCAGGAGCAGGAGATTTTGCCCTTGCTTACCTAGATAGTATTGCCATCTACAGCCATTCATGGCAAGAGTACCTTCAGTATGTCAGGGAGGTGCTGGGCAAACGACAGATGGCAGGGTTGACCATTAGGCCCAGCAAACGTCAGGTGGGTATGGCAGAAGTCTCTTACCTAGGACATAGAGTGGGGAGTGGTAAGGCCAGAACCTGCCAAAGTAGAAGCCATTCAGGTATGGCCTGCACCTGTTACCAAAAAGCAGGTGAGGTCATTTTTAGGGACAGCATGGTACAGAAAGTTTGTCCCCAGTTATAGTACCATAGCTGCTCTCCTCACAGACATGGCAAGGAAAAACAGGCCAGATAAGGTAGTGTTGACCCTAGCATGTCAGCAGGCATTCCAGAAGCTTAAAGGAGCATTGGGAGGACACCCTGTATTAGCCAGTCCAGATTACAGCAGAGAATTTGTTGTGCAGGTGGATGCTTCAACCCATGGAATGAGGGCTGTACTTAACCAGATTTCTTCAGAGGGAGAAGAGCACCCAGTAGTTTATCTCAGTCATAGGCTCCAACCCAAGGAGGAATGCTATGCAGCTGTAGAAAAGGAATGTCTAGCCATAGCGGGGGGCACTGCAGAAACGTCAACCTTATCTGCATGGAAGAAAATTCACTGTAGTTACAGACCATAATCCCTTAACATGGCTACATCGAGCCAGTCAGCAAAATGCCAAGTTACTAAGGTGGAGCATAGGAATGCAAGAGTATATGTCAGTGCAGCACCGCAGTGAAGTTAGGAATGCTAACGCAGATGGGCTCTCAAGAGATGGAATGGGGTAAGGTATTCCCAGATAGGTTCAACCAGCTCAAGCAATGTTTCTCAAGGGTCACTTGAGAAACTAGCTTGAGTTCTCGTGGGGGGGGGGGTGAAGCTGACAGCCCAGCTAGCTAGAATTTTGTAAATAATTCTATGTCATTGTAAATATTAGTATGATCCATAGGCTTGTCTTACAAATGTCAGTAAACTGTATGTTATGTGCTGAGCTTCAAAAATGTAGCCACAGTGCACTCTGCTGGAGAAGAGCAGAAATGTATGTGGACTATATGCCTATGCAAATATATGTTTTCATGGTAGAAGTTGGAACATACAGAGTATAACTTGCAAAACTCTAAGAAAATAAGTTGACAAGTAAAGAGTTTTATGACTGTGTTTTCCACAAAAGAGACAGAATGTCTGCAGCTAGAAATTATTTCTAGGAAATGTATACTGTATATATACACGTAAAAGTAGCTGACTCCAAATCCAGCTCCAGACAAGTAACAAATGGAGTATCTCAGGGTTCAGTCCTGGGACCACTCTTGTTTGGCATCTACTTCTCTGAAGTACAGGCCAGTACTAAGGGACTCTGGCTAACAAAGTTCACAGATGACTACAAACGGGGAGCCATTATTGAATCTCCAAATGATGTGGATACTCTACAAAAGGGCCTTACAGAAACAGATGCTTGGTGCCAGAGTCATGGGCTCAAGCTCAATTCCAAGAAATGTATAGTTATCCCCTTTGGGAAAAACATGTACCCATGAATTATCACATAGGTGGCAGTACACTAAACACCAAAATTGTGATAAGAGGCTTAGGGACACAGGTGGACAGTGGTCTCACCTTTGATAACCACATTACCACAACAGTCAGGAAATCCTTCTATGTGCACACCTCATCACTAAGGGCTTTTCATCCAAAAAAGGAGGTCATTGTCCCAGTGTACTTATCCCTCATTAGACCAATTATAAAATACAACGCCCCATTTGATATGTACCTCTCAAGATGCCTGCAACAACTGGAAAGGCCACAGAAATACCTCACCAAAAGAATCACAGGCCTAAAGCAAATGCCCTATGGTGACCACCTTAAAAAACTCCAGCTATACGATGTCGCATATCATCTACTCAGAGGCGATCTCTGCTTAACATACAAGGCCATGTCAAATCCAGAACTGTTGGACATGCTACACTTAAAGAAATCCCAATCCCTCAGAGCCACATGCTCCAGGATCTAAACCTTGTTATCACAATAAACAAAACATGCTGGAGGGATAGGTTCCTGACCCAGAGACACCCAGACTCTGGAATAGACTGCCCATACATGTCAAGCAGAGTGCCTCTTTCGCCCTCTTCAAAAGGAACCTTGACAATTGGATGAGAGAAAGGAAATTCACCCCGGGGATCACGTCAGTCGCCCTGCTAGACATAGGTCCAGGGAAGTAAATAGTGTGGGAAGAAATAGCCAGGGAATTGTTATGGCTAGGCTTGTATAGGCCCTAGGGCCAATAGCCTATTACCAACCTATGAACCTATGAAATGGACAGCACCCACAAATGCAGAAGCAGTGTGGTAAATACAATAAAAATGAAACAGGCAAACCAATGTGTTCTTGCACAAGAAGCAGTTACTTTAATTCAATAAAATCACCAGAGACTTAGTGCTTTCACCTCTTACAATACAGGCATCACCAGAGTCAAATATCATATTAAAGTGACTGCTTCTTGTACAAGAACACGTTGGTTTGCCTGTTTATTTTTTTTTACTAGAAATTATTTCTATTGTCAGGAAACAGAAATAATTACAGATTTCAAGGGTAAAAGTATTTAACTGGTTTTATGACCTCCAGTTCCAGGATCTTCTTAGAGATAAGTATTTTTGACACAGAGGTGTTAATTTTAAAGTTTCTGTTAGCCTGGGAACTAAAGGCAGAAGTGACAAGAATTATGTAATCTGAGATAACTCAGCACAAATGTTTGATAGTAACTTAAGAACTATCTCAGAGGGTGAGTCTGTGCATTTTGTATTTGTCTTTGGATCTGACAACATCCTCTCATCAGCACTTGTCTGGCTCTGTAAGTAAGACTTGGATTACAGTGATTTCTCTTAGAGATAGATAGGAACTTAGTAAGATTAGTTTAGATGTTTTTTGTATTTATGGGAAACTGTGATGCAATGTTGTTTTTCCTGTGATTCTGAACTCTGTTGTCACTGTGTTGAGTTATTGAAAATTGTCTTATTTTATTATTTATTATTAAATATATTTAAACATTTTAATTGTGGATGGTTTGTTTAGAGATATTTAAGCTCGTAGAGTACTTGCATGTATTTGGTACACTGCATAGGCCACTCTTAAATAGCCTTAAAAGTCTTGGACACACTTATTTGGATAATAGTAACATTACACAGTAGAATTGGTCACCCCTTTGGGAAGGGCCTTATAGTAGCTGACATGAGTGGTTGGTGGCAGCTGGTACTACCTTATAGTCTAGGCAGAAGGGGGCATAGCTAGTGAACCTGTGCCAGCCTTTCCCAGGAGTGCCTGTGTGTTTGTATATAAATCAAATCTCAAAGTGTGTGTGTGTGTGTGTGTGTGTGTGTGTGTGTGTGTGTGTGTGTGTGAGTGTGAGCTACTTGGGCAAGGACATGAAGCACCAGTTGGACAGAGAGGGTGCTGGAGGCTTTGGCCTGACCACTCGGCTGAGATCCTAACCCTATAGCTGTGCCAGTGGGGAGTCTTATTGGGGATCAGGAGAGAGAAGGAGAAACCAGCCCCAGACTGACTGTGATCTCTGTGTGCTCTTAAGGGAAATTGTACTTTACTATGTGTACACTTGACATCCTCCCAATGTGTACACCCCTCACTGGTGCTAGTGGTGAGGATTGAGGCTCCTTGATTACTGGGCCATTGCAGGGGCATCACAGCAAACTGGTGTTTGGTCAACTTTGATCAGTAAAAGAAGGATAAAGCTAGTCCTTCCCTGAAACAAAAGAGTTGGATTGACTTTCTTTTCTGTATGCATGATTTTTGTTTTGGCCATCGCTGGATCAAAAAATGGGTAAAAAAAGTTGTAGAATGAACCTAACAGCATGTGTAATCCTATGGCTTCTGGGTGCTTCGCAGCCCCCTGCTTAATCTAGTTATTAAAGTGTAGTCTTGTTCAGTAAGGATGTTCTGAAAGTTTAGAGGAAAAACAGTGTAGAAAAGTAAGACTGAATTGGTTTCCATTAATCATGTTTTTTGTTCATGCAGTCATTGAATGAAAAGGTTGGTTAAAAACCTCTAACATGCATCTCAGAGCATCTAAAAACGAAATGGCTTAATACAGTTATTTCCACTGCAGTTATGACAGTGCACTCTTGGTTAGTTAGGAATACCTCTCAACTGTCCAGATTTTCACAGAATGCCCAGATTTCTGCCTTGTATTTCTGGTGTACTCCTCATAAAATCTGTGTTTTTTTCCTGGCAAATCACTAGGATGATCTGAGGATTGAAGTCACTAAATAATGACATACGTTTGAGTTTCAGACTTCAAATCCTTCAGAAAAATGTATGTTAGCACAAACCCTGTTACTCTAGCAACTTTCTAAGTTCATAAGAGCAGTATTTAAACTCTGCCCCTATTTTTGGGCATTTGCCCCCCCATTTTATCAGGCTTTGTCCAGATTTCTTGCACCAGGAGGTTGAGAGGTATGGTTAGGGTGTGCTGAAAGGATGCAGGTAAAAATAAAGTTGAAGAGCAAGACAAAACTTTTTTCTTTGAGCCTGCTTTTTTATTCTGGGCTATCATTGGGTGAAAAGTTTTTTAAAAACTTTAAAATGTATCTCAGAGCATCTAGAAGCTTCATGGATTCTGGGGGGCTTGTGGCTCCCTAGACACGCCTGCTTAATGCAGTAGTTTTTCCACAACAGTTGTCAGAGTGTAGCCTGCCTAGAGGGAACATGGCTGAATGAGAGAATAATTGCAGGAAAGAATGATGAGTATGGCAAGCCGTGAGGAAAAAGGAAGCAAAACAGTAATCTGGATAGTATGAGTAGGCTAGGAGCCTTTTCACCTATGGCACCAGCTTACCTAAGGCTGCCCCCCCCAGGTCACCAATGAAAACAGCACTTTGTCCAATGAGCTTGCCTTGTTAACAGATAAGTTAAAACAATAATAGTGCTCTAAAGTTCATTGTTAGTGTGTTTCAGTGTGGACTTGAGGTAAGGGTGTGAGGATTTCTAATGACTTTATTATCTTCCTTATTTTGTAATGCAGTTTATTAATACAGTACTTCACCAGACAGATTTGTTCCTGAATTTACTTACAGGTCAGTACCTCAGGAGCTCTGTAACCATCTCTAAGCTGAACAAGGTGTATAACCCTCAACCTCTTGCAAGAATTCTGGGCAAAGCCAAAATAATGGGGGGGGGTAAAGGTACACAAAAATAGGGACAATTTTTAAATACCGTTCTTTTATAAAGCTAGAAAGTTGATAGAATAACAGGTTTTGTGTTATCATACATTTTATGAAGGATATGAAGTCTGAAACTCAAATGTCGGTCATTTTTAATCACTTCAATCTTTAATGATTTGCCAGAAAACCATTAATTTTATGTGGAATAGACAAAAAAGTATGAGGAAATAATATAGACAGCTGAGAAGTATGCCACAGTGTCAGCACTGGAGCACGCAGCTAGAGTAGGAAGAGAACTCCTAACCTTCTGGTGTTCCTGACATCAAAGGTATTTAAGGTCACTGCACAAATGAGTCACTGGTCACATGATGATAGACAATTAAGTGGAAGTATCATGTGCAGAACAGTAGCTGGAGAGCAGGGCTACAAATGCCAGGGCACAAAGAAAATAATTTATATTATATGATGCCATAATGCATAAAAGAACAGTGAATAGTGATAACACAGGAAAATGCACACCACCAGCATTCAGCATGCTTTTTCCCTTTATTAGTTCCAAAGCCACTTTGTTAACATAGAAGCTGATGAGACAAGCATAGCATAACATGTCCATCTGAGACCACAGATGTTATTCACTAGTTGGAATGCTATCCATCTGGACACTGTACTACATGAGCTTTCTGATCCATGAACTTCCCTTTGCTCACCTTCATCCATTTCTCAGATACCTACTTTATCCTATTCTGGGTTGTGTGGAGATGGAACCCATATCACCTGGCTATTATTGGATGCACATACACAGACAAAGACACTCATGCAGACACAGGCACACTTGCAGACAATTTAAAGGGTCTCCATTTCACCTTGTCCATTTTTTTAGGGTGAGAGAGGAAATTACAGACTGCAGAAAAAAAAACATAGACAATGGGAGGTTATGAACACTTCAAACAGAAGCCACCCCATCTGGGAATTAAACTAATTGGCCATGCACCATGATGCAGCAATGTTCATAGTTTCATAGAAGATTACTAGGCTAATGGCTTAAGACCCCTTACAAGCCAAGTCAATATAACCTGATTTTACCAATGTATAACCTTGAGAGGCAAGATGATGGCATGGATTTGTGCCTATGTCTTGAATATGCTATAGATTGGCCCTGTCCATAAGGACAAAGGCACTACCTCAGGTGTGAATTTGCAATTCCCCATCCATTGAGCCAGACTGCATTTGAAGAAGTCTAGGGAAGGTCTCTGCTTAATGTGAATAAGAAACCTGTTCCTTGAAGGGACAATCTCTGAGACACATATCTGTCTCTCCAGCATGTTTTGTTTGAGTTTCTGACTAAGTTTATATCCCTAGATTGGGTGACCCTTTTGCTGTTTGCCTAGCGGATGTGTAGCAGTTTCATCAGGGTTGGATTTTTGAGTGCCTTCTAGGTCAGACTTAGGTCACCCCTTAATAGTTGGCAGGAGACAGAGTAAAAGGATAGGGTTTTTAGTCTAGCTGCATAAGACATGTTGTTTACACCCTCTGTTTTCTTTGTGAGGAACCTCTGAGGTCACTCCAGTTGCAGTAAGTGCCAAATTCGCATTGTACTTGACTATTTGTCTAATAAGGGCTGAGTACAACAGGACTATAATTTTCTTGGATCAGGATGCCATTCCTTTACTTATAAGCTGTGCCACATAGTAGGATTTTCTCACCACTGTGGACATATTGTGTTCAAAGTTCATGCTCCTATCTATCTGTGTACCTATATCTCTTACCTCTAAGTCTACTCTTAGGGGTCCACTACTGATGTTGTAATCTGCAGGGTATTCCACTTCCAAAATGTTATGATAATACATTTTTTCACATTTAGTTTAGGCCATGGTTCTGGCACCAATCATTTGTCGGATCTAGACCCTCCTGAAGGATATCTGCATCACTGAAGAATTCAGTGATTACCCCCAGATTGCAGTCATTGGCAAACTTTGTCATCCAGAGGCCTTCCACATTAGCCAAGACTTCAGAGGAGTATATTCCAAGCAGGACTGGTGCCGGCATTGAACCCTTGTGGTACACTACTAGTAACTGGGCTTTTGCTGGATCTGGATTTACCCATTTTAACCCGTTGTGTTCTGTCCATTAGCCAATTGGCTATCCATCTGGTGATATAGGGATGTATGCCTAGTTTTGTGAATTTATTTTTAATGCCTGAGTGGGGAAGTGCATCAAATGCCTTGGCCAGGTTGAGGTAGGTGATATGCAGTTTTACCCACATCCATGGCCTTAGTGACTTTCTCAAAGAAATTCACCAGATTCAGTATTCATGACCTGCCCTTGACAAAGCTGAATTGGGTTGGGTCCAGTGTTTAGAGGTTTCCTATATCATTATTTATCAAGTCCGTGGTTATTTTTTCCATGGCCTTACTTGTAAGACTAGTCAAGGTTATGGGTCTCTAATTTCCGAGGTCAACAGATGGTCACATTTATGCAGAGGGATGACTGTTGCTGTCCTCCACTCTATCGGTCAAAGGGATTCCATAGGCTGTGGTTAAACAGAGATCTTAATGTGCCTGGTAAGTCCTGATTTAATCTGTTTAAAAGGAAATTAAGTATATCATCAGGCCCTACTGAAACCCTGTTTTCAGCTTTAGAGAGGACATTCACAGCCTGTTCTTTAACGATAATTGGCAATGGAGTGGTGGAGGTATTTCTTGGGAGACAACTGAAGGAGATGGGAAGGTGAAATCTGAGTCGAATTTGTCAGCCAGCAAATTTTCTATATCTTCTGGCTGAGTATACATGATGCCATCTACAACTAATTCTGCACATGGCTGGGTGTTGCCCTTAAGACTGCAGACATGACTGAAAAATGCCTTATGGTTATCCTTAACTTTGGAGGCTATTTTTACCTCAACGTCTGCTTTGAGACACTCATCTGGCTTCCTGATTCAATTGTTTGGACTAATGATGCACTTTTTACCCTGTTATATACATAGGTTCATAGGTTCACATCCACTCATCAAGATTCCTCTTGAAACCTGGACTGGGATTTTATTCCAGATTGAAGGGAGCCTCTGGGTTATGAATCTGTCCCTCCAGCATGTCCTATTTATTTCAGTGCTGAGGTTCAAGTCTCTCAAGCTGTAGCTCAATGGGATTTGGATTTTCTGAGGTGCAGCATGTCCATTAATTCCGGGTTGATATGGCTTTATACGTCAGGCACAGATCGCCTCTGAGCAGGTGGTATGCCACTGAGTAGAGCTGGAGTTTCTTTAACCGGCAGCATATGGCATCTGTTTGAGCCCTTTGATCCTCTTGGTGAGCTGCAGGTGTCTGGTAAGGTACATCCCAAATGATCTAGATGTGAATCCTTCATGATTAGGTGGCTATATAAAATGTTTTTCTAGAGGCCCTTTTGGAGGATGCTTGTGTTGGCTGGAGAGTTGATTATGGCACCCAGTTTGCAGTCATCTGCTAACTTGGTCAGCCACAGTCCTTCCGTGTTGGCCTGTACCACCTAGAAAATATACAACAAGATGTTGCTGCACGCCCACTCTTTGGGTACATATCTTAGCTGGTTTGAGTTCAGGACGAGCCTGGATGGACTGGCCTGTTGTGTTGCTTGCTTTTTTTTTTTGGAGAGAGCTGCCTCTTACCTGCTTGATGTCAGGGGCAGGGATGTCTGTCTTATATTTATTTGCTGCTTTGGTGAGGAGGGGGGGGAGAAGTTTGCACTGAACCTGTCAGATGGGATGTTGGCAATGTCTGTCTGCTTGTATTTTTTCATTTTTTTGGAATAATTCTGCATCTGGGAATTCCCCCCACAGGTTCCTAACATATTAAAAGAAAAGCCTGTTGATTATCCTTAGTGTGTCTGTTTTTTTTCTTCTCTTGGCCTGGCCTTATTTTATGAGTGTGAGTAGTTTTTTGCTAATACTGATCAGAGATGCAAGGTGGCTAAACTACTGTATCTATGCAGTTGTTTATATGGTCATGCAGGGCTTTTGTGTATGCCTCTGCATAGGTTTCTCTGTTTTCTGGATTTAGAGGAGTTTGGAAACTAGCTGTGCCATCACTTAATCTAGGTAATTTACTTTAGAGAAGTTCGTAAAGTTTTTGGGGTTAGGTGGAGGGAATAGTTTTACCTTTATTTCAAGGAAGACTGCTTTGTGAACTGATTTTACCCAGTGAGGTAAACTTGTGTGCAGCTGTAATTTTATTCAATGCAGCTTTATTCTCTTTTAGAATGCATTCATCTAGTTAGGATGCAGAAAAAACATCTTAAAGAGTAAAGGTCATGTATGCAGATCCTGAACATAAATAATGCAACTTTAATCCGCCTCTTGGGCAATTCTGAATATATTACCCTAGTTAAATGCAACAAAACAGTCTTGGTATGAGTCAGAAGCTACACACACAACTTTCCTCTTCTTTAAAACACCTGTTCCTGCTTTAAGTGTGAGAACTGATATTTTACCACCCAGCTTGTTTCTACATCTGAGCACGCTCCGCCTAAGTCAGCTGCTTGAGTGAGACAGCATCTCATCTGGCCCAGCCCATAAATATGTCTCATTCCTACAACCCTGGCAGGAAGCGTCATGAGCAGCAGTACCCTTACATGTCTGGGAGCGGGATGGCTAGACAGTCTTTTAACACAGAGGTTTCCTCACCCCTTAGGGCTCTGCTGACACATAGAGAATGCAAGCACTTTGCATCAACCACCACTTGTATGGCCTCTAACATGGTGGCAGCTTATTCTGTCACTGTTTATGTATTTGTTTACTAGGCGGTAGCACTGTTCCCATGGACTGATTTCATACATGACCCAGGTTACAAAGAGGGCAGTCGTGACAAACCTAACAGAGATTAACAATTCCTTTATTAAGATTCTGTGTAAAATAATTATTTCCCATCTTCACAGCTGATTTTGTTCATATTGCAGTCATTTATTTTTTAATATGTGAATTAGATATGCAATTTCTTGATGTTGTAGCACTCAATTTCTCTTACCTTTTTCCTTTAAGCACAGCTTTGTTTACTTTATCTGATAAAGGCCTTAACTCTCTGACCACTCTCTTGGTGCTTAACAGTGAATATTAACCTTTGCACCCTTAATTACAGCTGCACTTCTGTGTAAACTCCCTAAGATATTGTGTTTCCCTCCACCAGAGAAATGAGCATTTACACTGGAAGCAAATATATTTTTAACAAACACTAGTTTGCATTGGGTTCCCTCACATCTTTACTGGGCTAATAATGAATGTCAGTACTCGGCATGCAGCTATTTATAGTCCAGCAGGCACTCTATAATGTAAATCAGATCCATAGTAAATGTCTCAGTTATTGCCACAACATGTTTCACTTCTGTGATGTAGAACAATCCGATTCAGAAAGGTGCAGAAGCCAAGGAATGTTTTACTTAGTGCCAAGCCAGAGTAAAGCCAAAGGTCTGATTTGACTCAGTGACTGAAAAACAAAAGCCAAGCCCAGACTGTTGCAGAATATTATGTTACAGTGCACCCAAATGTTTCTACACCTGTAGTAACTGCTCTAAAAAAATGCTGGCTTACCATGGTATTTATTTATTCTGTAACTAGGAAACTAAAATGATAAATTAATATCTTTTTAGCCACAAAATGGGGCCATATTATAACACATCGGGGAAATTTGCAGACATTTGTCATGTGATCTTTAAAATGCAGCTCTACTACCATTAACAAAGGGACAAAGAACCTCAATTTAAACTCTCATCAAAAGGATGACACCCCAGATGTACCCACCAGTCACTGTGAAATATGAACTCAAGTGCAAACAGGCAAGGAACCTCAATTTAAAGTCTCATCAGAAGGATAAAACCTCAGACATACCCCCAACAGCCATTGTGAAACATTAACCGAAGTGTTTGTTGTAAGACTCAAACCCACAGCTGTCTGATCTTCTAGCATCAAAAGTGAGCATGCATCCTATATGTGGATTCCAACCCATGGCCTTCTGATTAGCTTAAACTGGTTTTATCTTGTTACCTCTACTTACTAAAAGAAAAATATTTAAATAATTAATAAACACTTCATTCAGAAACAAATCGCAATAATGTAGCTCTAGGGCTTCTTATAAGGGATTCATGTCAAGTCTCCAAAGGTAGAGTCAGTGAACAGAAACAAATTGAAAACCATTCACCAAAACTACCTTCGACAAACATTGCATCAACCTTATTGTGCAGTACAGCTATCCCCCTGCACCCCACCCCCCCAGACTTATATATACCACCTCCAGAGTCACACAACAGTAGGGAAAAAGGCAAACTCGGTTGAGAAAGTATCAGCGAACTGTGCTTTTTTACCTTTTGCCAAACTACCTTCACTGAAGTTCCACTTGCAAGAAGAGTAGGCTTTAGTCAAGTAACTAAATGCAAGTTCCATCAAATGTTTATCATTTCAGTCCTGCTTATGCAGTTGCAAAATTAATTATTGTTTCTTTACAAAGCTTTTTAGTAAATAAACTTTTTCTAGATATCTAATCATTATTTTTTCAGAATAAATAAGTATCATGCTCAGACAGGTTTGGTCGCATATAACATTTAGGTTTTCACTCAGAGGAATTATTACAGAACTAGAATGCACAGCTGCTCTGTAGCACAGTAATCTGCAACAACCGGGACTTAGATTTTATACACAATTATGAGCTTGTTTAGAATAATATTGTAACTAACATTGTATACAGCACACAAAGAAGTTTATTTGTATACAATTCTTTTACTTACAATCAATCTTTGTTAACTATTTCAATCTTTTTGGTAATTTATGCTGTCAGTATTATGTTTTCTTCCAAGCCCAGATAAATGGCTCTGGCTAACAAATGGAAACAAACAAATACATATAATTTTTTTAGTTGGATGGAGCATTAGCATAATCACCCCCCACCACCACCAAAACAAATCAACACTCTGTGAGAAAGATTGCCATCCTTGGGACATTTATTAAGAGATAACGAACTGCATGAAGCTAAGAAAGATCAAAGAAAGGCTACTTGCAGTAGAAACTAAACTTCATGACAGTGACTCACAAGCATTGTGCTAATGAAATGCACTTTTAGTTAACTTAAAGAGACACTTGAGGAAGCACTCAGGAGCCTTGAGACCTTTCAAAAAATCTGTTAAAATGCAGCTTACATTTCTTATTGAGAGCTATACATTACAAAGATCATAGTTTGCAGGTATAAAAATAAATATTTGTTTCTTGGCAGACAAAGATCCAGTGAACAAACCAAATATTTGAATGCAGGTTTCTTGACAGATAAAGATCTATCAAATAACAACATGAGGGATATGGTAGTGAGAAAAATATGCAGCAGATAATGTGACTTGAAGGTTGAACTGTGTCTTAATATAATACGTTTTAGTATTTTACCCAAAGGTTTTATCTGGTCAGAAAAAAAAAAAAAAAGAATCTGTTTGCTGACACTTACTGACAGGTTTAAAGCCCCTCCCCCTTAAAGATACACCTGCAGAGTCTTGTCAAACAGGTTAACTTATTAACGCTTGAAGCACTCTGGAAACAGGTTTTTCTTTTCTCTTCCTCATGTTTAGGTAAAGCACTTGACAGCAGGTTTTCATATCTTTTGAAATTTTAACTGACATAACTGAAAAAGAAACAGAGGAATAAAAGTCAAGAAAAGCAGAATTTCCTAAGTAATGAAACATTAGTCAAAGAATCTTCATTACAAGTCTGAAGGAAAAGAAATAACAACATTCTGTGTATTCTTCTACAAGTAACTGTTGAATAATCTAACAGCATCCTGGAAGGAAATCTTAGGCAACTGCAGTATCTGGAGAATATTTTTAAGTAAGCAAACCGCTCTTGCATTATGAGCCAACGTAAAACTTGGGAGAAATGCCAGTTATCGTACAGATGAACAAGTGCATATGAATTTTCTGTTATTCCAACTTGGATTTAATGTGTGAATACAAAAGATTTTGAGATCAAGGAATATGGTCAGCACAGCTTAGAAGACTGTCTTCTCTGTTTAATCTTGGAAGTTACTTCTGCATTTCTTTACTACTCACTTATTTTATTATGGAGAGAACTGCAATATCTGGTTCCAAAAGAGTAACAAAACAACTCCATGGTCTACTCTGTTTACTTTTGTGCCATGGTAAGGAAATCTTTTTTTATGTGTTAATTATTTGTTTGCATTGTAAACAGCTGACAGTATGCTTTTATGGATGTTTCTACTGTAGACAGGACATTGCATGATGAACAGTTTATCTGACAATAAGCAGATCAGCTGTGTTTGAATGTGTCAGCTTATTCCAGAAATCCTGAAATAAAAGAAAACTGGAGAGAAAGATGTAATGCCAGCAATAGATTTGAGACTATGGTGATGTTAAAAATTTATGACATTTAAATGGACTATTTGTTTATTGCTTGACTATGGAAAACAAAGTGCTCCATATTAATCTCATCTTAGAAATGCCAAATACAGTGGAATTTCCCAAACGTCTTACAAGTCCCACCCCCAAAATGTGTGTAACAGTATTAGATTTTTTTAAGGTTAGATTTTCAGCATGATGTAGTTTTCCTTGGGATTTCTTGTTAACCAGTACTAGAATCCTATGCGGCACTCTCCTGTCCACACTACTTCTGATTTAGAAGCCTGCATGTGTTGAGTGTGTTAATTGATAGCTCAGATCAGATTGTGCAAGTCAATAGATTTTAGCAGAAAAATCAGTCCCACATTGTCATTACCCAGAAATGGAAATAATAAAAGTAGTTACTTGTTAACTACACTATGACTCTCACCACAGTTTAGAATGTAGATGGTTAAGGAGTGCATAACTGAAATGACAACTGCCTTAGTGGCTCACATCATCTTGTATGGTAGCGACCACATTTAGTTTTCTGTTTAGCATTCTGTCTGCCAGCTGTGTATATACTTATGCTAAATCTTTATGTGTGTGTGTGTGTGTGTGTGTGTGTGTGTGTGTGTGTGTGTGTGTGTGTGTGTGTGTGTGTGTGTGTAACAGGGAGTAATTTACTGACCGAGAGCTCCAACTCTCTGCTATGGACATCATACACCTACATACAAAATCAGTAATCTCTTCCATTTTAAACTAGATGTTCACCTTATCTTTTCAAATGAGTTGGAGAAAGATTCGTAAGTACCAAAAAAGATCACAACTTTCTAGTAATACTTTGATTTTGCTGAAATTTGTGGGTGTCAAGATACATAATTGCAAAACAAGTGAATCCAATCTGGCTGCAGCTAGAGACACTGGCACACCAAATGAATTTCTAAATAATTTACCTAATCTGCCTGACCTCTGTTCTGGATACAGTGTCTGTAGAAGAAGAAGAGATATGCTGGGGGGAGGGGGGTTTAATGCACACCACTGACTTCATATAACTTGAAAGATTGCAGTTTGGAGGACAGAAAAGTGTTAAGGGGGGTGAAAAGGGTATTCAGTTTCAACCCACATTTATATCTTTTGTAGACTGGTCACTTTATATGGATTTTCTACTGATGATGGAAGTTGTATAGCTCTGCCTACCTGTTCTAATGTAAAAATGTTGTGAGTCTTCCTGATGCTACAGAGTACAGTGCAATAAGCTGAAGCCAGAGTGCATGTTTATGTTGTTTAAAAAAATATATTGCATTAACTAATTTCATGTCTTTAATGATTCCTATTAAAATTATAAGGGTAGTCTTGCTAAAACTATAGAAGTGATGTGAATCACATTTAAAAATTATGTGTTCTGTGCTGCTGTTGAAGAACGGGCTTGGCCTGATAAGTGACACCCTGTACTTCTTCTTATTGTTTCATTCCCCTGCTGTTTTGTCTGTTGTTCATCTCACCTTCACCTTTTTCCACAATATTTTGTATCAGCCACACTTATTTCTGATATCCTATTCTTCCTGCGTTTTCTGTATTTTCCTTTGCTTTCACCAAATAAGAACTTGACATTTCTGTTTCTGAGCTGGAATCGTATTAGGTGCACATACTCAGTGGTCCTGCTGCAAGTTCATTATTATAAATAATATCTATCTTATTTGCACTGCACTTCACTGTAGTTTTGTAAATGTCATCACTTTGTCTGCTTTTGTTTGTATTGCTAACCTTCTTTTTGTTCCTTTTCTCATTTTTGCACCTTTGTTTAATTTGCTTTAGAAGTTAGCGAATGAAAGATATAGATATAGATTAGAACTAGGCTAATTGCTGTTATGGGCCATTTTTAAGCCTAGCCATTTACCCCCTGTAAGAATCAAACCCCATACCTTGTGTCTGTAAGGCAAACACCTTAACCATTATGCCAGCCTCCCACTTGTAGCATAGCAAATAATGCTCGATATGATCATTTTGCTGGCCATGTCACCCATCTATTATACAAAGTAACTAATGAGCTTGTTACATTGTAGCTCATACTGCACAGACCAGATTCATGTTGCAAAATTAAGCTAGCTGTTTACCAAATCCCCTTAACTGTAGCAGCTGTTTGTAGTTGGAAGTGTTAGACCGCAGACTATAAGGCGGGTAGAAATATGAATGCCTGTGAATGTTTCTAGGTGATTGTGTTTGGAAATGCGCCATTTTCTTTCTTTTTCTTCTGCCTCACTGCAGTGTAGCGTATGTACAGTGTTGGAGCACATCACATATTAGTATCCCAGCTTCTCTGTTAATTTGAATATATTCAGCAGCTTCAACTTGAAGTACATGAAACTTTTTATAAGCCAGCAAACATGACTGTCAATAGGCCACTCGTTTCTTTCTAATTAGATTAATAAGTACAAAAATACATGCAAAAGTAAAAACACAAACACCAGAGGTCAATTTATTGTTGGTCAGATCTGACCACAAGCTAATCACCCTAGACATCCACATCCCACCCCCACCTGCCATTAGGGAAACCACCGTAAACATATTTCAACTAAGCCAACTTCACACTTCTTAAGACAGAAGTGGCAAACTTCACGACACCCATGCAGATGGACAATAGAGGTACGACTGCTGAATCCTACACAAATGCACTTTATAGGCGCTTACACGAGTACATGGATCATGCTATCCCTAAGAGAACCAAGATGCTATCCTCCAAAAAAAGGAAGCCAATCTGGTGGTCCCCTGCCATAAACAAACTTTACAACAGAAGAAAGAAACTGCTGCAAAAAAGAGTAAAATCCCATGACTGGAGGAACTCCCTGGTCAGCCTGAGTAAGAAGCTGAGATCCTTCATAAAATCCTCCAAAGCTAGTTACAAAAACAAAATCACCACTGTTTCTAAAGATAACCACAAAGCATTCTATAGCTATGCCAAGAATCTCAATGACAACACTCAGATCTGCTCTGAGTTACAGCACAATGGCACTAAATATACAGAACCAACTGCTATTGCCAACATCCTGGCAGATAGGTTCACTGCTAACTTTACTCATATCTCACCCCCTAAAGGGCCCATCTCTATCACGGAAGACTGCGAAGTTCATGTAATCATGGCTGCACAGGTAAAAAACACACTCTCCACTGACAAGAACACAGCATCCATGGGACCTGACAACATCCCAGGCTGCATTCTACACAAACTACAGAATGAACTGGCCCCCCACCAAAGTATCATGCTCAGTCATAACCTCACATCAGGCTTTGTGCCCAATAGTGCACAGTGACGGTTATCCCACTCCACAAAGGGGGATCCACCATGGACCTTGGGAACTACTGCCCCATTAGCCTAATGAGCCTGGTCTGCAAGGCCATGGAACGTATCATCATGGAACTTATAAACAAAGACATTGGTAATCTCCAAACTCTGGACCCCACCCAGTTTGGGTTTGCAAAAGGCAGATCATGTCTCCTAAAACTGATAGACTTATTTGAAGCAGTCACTAAAGCTGTAGATGAGGGTAAGGTGGTTCACACAGCATATCTAGATCTCCCCAAGGCTTTCAACACCATCACCCACTCTGGAATTATAGATAAACTCACTAAACTAGGTATAAATCCCTATGTCACAAGATGGGTTGCCAACTGGCTCACTGACAGAACCCACACTGTGAAAGTAACAGACTCCAAATCCAACTTCAGACCAGTGACAAGTGGAGTACCACAGGGTTCAGTCCTGGGTCCTCTCTTGTTTGGTATCTACTTCTCTGAAGTACAGGCTAACACAGAAGGTCTTTGGCTAACGAAGTTCACAGATGACTGCAAACTAGGAGCCATAGTCGAAACTCCTAACAATGTGGACATCCTACAAAAGGGCCTCCCCGAGACAGATGTCTGGTGTCAGAGCCATGGCCTCAAGCTCAATGCCAAAAAGTGCATTGTCATCCCTTTTGGTAAAAACTCTGTACCCATGAACTACCACATAGATGGTAGTCTACTTAACACTGAAAGTGTGATAAGAGACCTTGGGAGACAGGTGGACAGTAGTCTCTCCTTTGTTAATCACATCACCACAGTAGTTGGGAAATCCTTCTACATGGCACACCTCATCACAAAAGGTTTCTCATCCAGGAAAAAAGAGGTCATTGTTCCCCTCTACTCATCACTCATTAGACCCATTATAGAGTACAACTCCCCTTTTGGTATGTACCTCACACAAACATCTACAACAACTGGAAAGGCCACAAAAATACCTCACAAAGAGGATTACTGGCCTCAAACAGATGCCCTACGCAGATCGTCTCAAAAATCTCCAGCTTTACTCCGATGCATATCATCTACTCAGAGGCGATCTCTGCTTAACATACAAGGCCATGTCAAACCCAAAGCTGTTGGACATGCTCCACTTAAAGAAATCCCAATCCTTCCGAGCTACATGCTCTAGGGACCTAAACCTTGTCACCACAATAAACAGAACATGCTGGAGGGATAGATTCTTGTCCCATAGACTTCCCATATTCTGGAACAAACTACCTATCTATATCAAACAAAGCTCCTCGTTAGCACTGTCCAAGAAAAATCTTAATGATTGGATGGGAAATAGGAAATTCACCCCAGGGATCACTTCTCTGGCTCTGCTCGACAGGGGCACATGTAAATAATTTTCTTGGGTGGCAAAAGCCAGGGTACATTTTTGGCTAGGCTTATATAGGCCCTAGGGTCAATTGCCTAGTACCTACCTATGAATCTATGACCCTATAAATATTTGCCCTATTTTCTTTTCATAACAAAAAATCTGGTTATTTGGTCCAAAGTATATTGCAGTGTATACAACAATCAGGTCAATGTGTGTACATTTTGGTGGATCTGCTAGAAATACAATTTTAATTAAAATTTCTTGAGATATGAAGATTTGCATGCTTTGCTATGGAACACATGTGATCTGACTGCTGTTTTGAGTGTCTATAGTGTAACATTGTTGCTTGAAATTGTGGCAAGTTTTAGTGCTGTTCCTGCCATTTTACATCAATTTGCAGTATTAAAAACAAATAACTTAAAACAACCATTTGAAACTAACAATAGTTTTGAATCATGTAGAACTTGATGTGTTGATCTATGGTCTTTTCAAAACTGAAGTGTTCTCAAAATTAGCAGAGAGAAATTCTACAAAACAAGATTTTTCTGCAATTCTGCAAAGACTGTAAATATGGCATGTTTAAAGAAGATCTTTTATTTCACTATAATCCCCTTCTGAAAACAATTGAATGCTGTTAATGTGTAGTCCTTTGTTACTGTAGTTACTTAATGGTTAGTGAGTTTGGTTTGAAAACTTCATGTCCCAAAGGATAAATGTTATTCTGTTTCCTTATTGAAGCTGTATTACTTTGCCCTGGAACTATTCTGCATTCAGCTTGTGTTACATGGCTACACATTGTCTTGAATAACACAGGACTTTAAATGTGTAAGCATGCATTCTGAACAGTCCACTAAAAAAAAAAAAAAAAAAAAAAAAGTTGCAGGCTCATTCTGGATTTGTCAGGATTTTCTCTGAGGTGCACATTGTGTCCCTAACAGTTGTGCATTTTCTTGCTTTTTGTAAAATTATTTTAATGTTATTTTAGTTACACACGTTTATGTGGCCAGAGGAGGTCTGTATTAATAAAAGCAAATAGTTATACTTGACAAAATCTTAAATTGATATGTGTTTCCAAGTACATGTGTAGAGAGAGTAGTAGCAGAAAGCTTTCTCTTGTTTTATAGGTCTATAGGGATAGAATTACAGTATCACAAGTTGTGTCTAGAACAGCTATAACTGCTTCAGTATACTCACCTAAACATTACTATAAAGTGGTCAGAGTACAAAATTGTATCCATACCTGCCAGGAAAAAAAAAAACAGGAGACCTCTGTTATCCCCTCATAATGAACAAATCAAGCTTAAGAGAGTCCTACTTTCCCACAGTGAACTACATCAGAGAACAAGGACAACATGTGGCAAAAAGAGTCCTGCTACCTAGCAAATTAAAAAAAATATTGAGTATTAAGAAAATAATGCCCTAAGAGCTATGGGCTCATTACTTTTATGTTAGCACCCATTAAACATGGTTGTTTTATTCTGGATGACATGAGCGATAAGATTCTTTCAGAATCACTGGGTATACAAATAGAGAGAAGGAATCACAGTCATGACTACAGGATGTCACCTGTTAGCATGTCATAGCTGTAACTCTGCATTATAAAGCTAGGTCCATGGGAAGTAAGGTTTTGGAGTTGAAAATCTGCAGGAGTCAAATCTGTTCATTAAGTGAGCAAAGAAAAGTGTAAGGAATGCATAAAGCCTTAAGGGCCCTGATCTCCTACTGTGAACGAAGTAGAATTAAACAGCCCATGAAACTGAAAGGATCTTTATGGTCAAGATGGAACAGAGGATTGCAGAATGCATGATAACACAGAGATAGTGATGATGATGATGATTGGTGACATTCAGATGAACAGAGGGATGAAGAGATCCCGCTGTCTTGCATGAGAATGAGACAGGGATTTAGAAGTGCCTGAGAACGTACACCTCTCAGCTCCCTCCCTAATTTTCGGTGATATCCTTGATTTTGTCTCAAAATTCTGCCCTAGTCCTCTTAAAAATCATTGATTATTTTGAGAAGACTTGGTGAATTACATTGAACAACGATGAAATGGGGATCATTATAATTCAGATTTATTTTACTGTTAATTCAAGTTATCTTATTCTGATCTTTAAAAAAAGTATCTCTGATGTGGGGCATTTGTGCCTGAATAAGTTTAGTTTTGTGTCTCATTCTGGGGCTAAAAGGTTGAGAGCTATGCAAGGATGTTGTTGTTGCATAGAGAAGTATCATATAGCTATACCTCTGGAGAAAAGATGCCCATATATAGTGCAATAATAAGCGCCTTATTTATTTACTTATTTTTACATTTCTTTACCAGGAAAGTCTGACTGAACAAAAAGTCTATTTTCAGTGGAGGCCAGGGGAAAAGAGCTCCACAAAATACAATAACAGAGAAATAGTACATGTCTAACAAAAGTAGATTTATCTATAGAAAACAAGACTTATTACAGTGAATTTGTACATGTAATAGAGTTTCATGTCTTAATACAAAACCAGTGAAACGGTACATATATTACAGAGTTACTTGTCTTGGTATATGACAGATGTACAAGCAACACGGAAAAAAACATACAGATTAATACTTTTTTTACTTTCCCAGTAGAGTAATATAGGCATATTAAGAATAAGATATTAATGTAATTTGATTCAAAATTTCAGTGACACAGCTCAGACTAAGGAAAAGAGAAGCAGTTATAAAGTTAATTGGCTGTTCTGTGCAAGCTACTTACTAGCCACTTGGCTTTTCTGTGCAAGCTACTTACTAGCCACTTGGCTGTTCTGTATAAGCTACTTAATAGCCAGGGTTGCTACATGAACAGTTCCATGTAGTTTAAGTGGCATTTCAGTAGTTTAACGTACTAGTAGTGGATCTTATGTTTAGGTGTAAGAACTTCCAAATTTTAGCTACGTAGTTACAGTGCAGGGAATTACCTGTAGCAATTTTACTTTCGGTTATGTTTATTAATGCATTGCTTTGTTAGTGGAGTGTAATACCTGATTGTTTGAGTAGTGATTAAAAAGATTTTGAAGAGCTGGAGTTTTAATGGTTTGTTAAGTTTTTGATGGGCCATGGTAAGTCTGTTGTATGCGAGTAGATTGGAGAGTTCTAGCCATGAGAATTGTTTAAGGGCAAGGCAATGATGTGAACTGTAAGAAGATTCTGTGGCAAATTTAGCAGTTTTATTATAACAAGTGTCTTGTTTACTTAAGTCAGATTTCATTTGGTTTGTTAGAATGGGAGATACATATAAGAGGGAAGAGATAAGCTGAGTTCTTGCAACAATGGCCTTTGTGTTGTTAGTTCAGTTTTTTGTGCACTTTTTTATTGTCTGGGCTGTGTGTGTGTCAAATTTCATTGTTATGATCTATAACTGCATGGAGGAATTTGATTTAGGTTACTGGTATAATAATGGTATTGTTTGAAGAAGACATTTTGAATAGTGGGAGGGGGTCTGGGGCTCTTGTGGGATGAAACAGTATAAGTTTTGTTTTATTCGGGTTGAGTATAAGTTGAGCATTGGATAGCCAAGATTCCACTGCAGTGAAGGACTGCTGGAGTTGGTGTAGTGATAGAGGAGCACATAACCAGGCTGAATCTGCATATTGGACCAGGGTGGCATTGTTGAGTCTGTTTGTATATATAGTAAAAGAAGAGGACCAAGGATAGATCCCTGCAGAGCTCCCAAAGTGACAGGCAGTAGAAGAGAGATGCTATTTTGCCATTTTACAGCTTGTTGACATCCAGTTCGTTAGTCTAAGTTCAGAAAGTATATTTGACTTTATGTGAGACTGTGTCAAATGCTTTGGATAGATCAATAAAGATAGAGGAAACTAGATTGCCTTCATTCCAGAGATTGTTAACAGTGTTAGTAAAGCTCATCAGGGCAGTGGTAGTACTGTGGTTAAGACAGAATCCATGCCGAGTATTAGACAGAACATTATTGGATAAGAGATGTATAGAATTTATGAATTAATGTATTTTTCAAGAATCTTAGATAATGGAGACAGGATAGCTATAGGCCTGTAGCTGGATAGTTCTGTTGAGTTACCTCCTTTATGTAAAAGGATGATGTGTGATATTTTCCAGATTGCTGGGACTTTATGTTCTGAGATGGATCGATTTTATGAGTGTGGATACAGGATAGGAGATGGCTTCAGCAGCAATTTTAAGATACTCAGCAGGTAGATTATCAGCTGCTAGGATAGTTGGCTTGAGATTTTTAAGGTATTTTGTTATGGTAGTAGTTACGCCTTCCTTATGAAATGTACATGTGGTTATATTTTTAAAAAAAACAATTGACATATTCTATGAAAGCATTATTACATGAACAGAAGTCCTGCACTAAATCATGCAAGTAGGGTTTAAGAAATAAACACTCTGTAGGATTTACTGCCTTAACATCTCTTTAGTTTGAAAGTCTGAAATTCCACTCTGTGTGCATTTAAAGTTCCATGAGGCTGTCATTGCATGCAGTCTACTCTTATGGTCTACAGACAGACAAACAGGTCACATGTGCACACACACACACACACACACACACACACACACACACACACACACACACACACACACACACACACACACACACAAACACACTTGTACGACTGTCAACCAAACGCAGACCAAAGGTAGTGTTCTTTTCAGGAAAATGTGAGGTAGATACTACTATAAGGAAGGTGAGGTGAAGACATGGCTATAAGAACTGCTGCAATTCAATCTTTTCTTTCTAATAATGCATTAGCAGAATTATGTACAGCTATTGTAAATATGTTATGTACAGTTTATGTTGCTATCTCTGTTTATCTACAGAGGGGACTCCTTTAACAAGTGTCTTCTGTGATTATGTGTCCAAGATAGCATTGCCATTCGGATGATGACACTCATTATCTGGACCATGTTTGCCTCCACATTTGAAACACTAACAGGCATCTTGTCATAAAAAGCTACACTGTGATTGGGAGTAAAAGTTTTTGTTTAGGGGTAACATGCTATCATGGGGACTAACTAAGTTATGTGTTCTTTTGGTGTCTGGGCAACTGACCTGGTCCAAAAGCCTTTTTCATGTATGATGTTGGTCATTCAACTGTGCATAGAAAGTCTGCAAAGCACAGGTGGGAATAGAAAGGTAGGCCAAAGCACTTGGATGGAAACACAAACTAGAAAGCACCTACAACAAAATTAGCAAATTTGCCTGCAGCATTCCAAACCACTCCCATCACTGCAAGGCACTCAATAGCCTCAAGTGGCTTGAACTTTCTCAGCACATCACCGTCTTCCAGCTGCTCACACCACACAGAATACTTCACCATCCACTTAACACACCCTCGCTATCAAATCTCATCCAAAGGCATGTACTAAGTAGAACTGTAAGATCCTCAGAACTTTAACTGTTGCTAATAAATCAAATGGCTGTTACAGTGACCCGCTTTGTCACCATCTCCAAGGCTTGAAACAAACTTTCAAACCACATCAGGCTTTTAAATAATCTGCAACAATTCAAATTTGCCATAAATTATCACCTAGCAGCTAATAAACTGTGCAACTGTACCACACATACAGTTTGATGTATACAATCCTACCTCTGTTCGCTAGGAATTCTATGTTCTTCTTCTTTCGGCTTTTCCCAGTTAGGGGTCGCAACAGTGGACCACCGGTCCGCTAATGATTGCAGTAGATTTTTATGGTGCCAAGGTGCCAGCTCGATGCCTGACCTTCAACGTAGGCATGCCCATTCACGCATGTCTTTCGAATGCCACTCGACCGCGGGAAGGACATGCAGACTCCACACAGAAGGAGCTCCAGATGAGAATCGAACGGAAGACCCTCTTGCTGTGAGACGACAATGCTAATGCTGCACGACCGCTGCTTCTGCTATGAATTCTATACAAGTATATTAATGTAGTATTTTTGATTCTATTCACAATAGCCTGAAAACATGCATTTCCTTAATCTGATATGCTTTGTAAATAATGTTTGCTGACCATTTGCTTTGAAATACTTTGCAAATAATGTTTGACTGTTTTACTTTAGAAAAGTCAAAAATGTATTTCAATCCTTGTTTCAGAGATTTTCTCTCTGGGCCTCTGTTGAAAATGGACATTTCAGTTCCTAGATTTACTTTCTGAGTAAACAAAAGGAAATAAACAAACAAATAAATGAAGAAAGAAACAAACACAATATAGTACAGGTACAGAACAACTCACCAAACTTGCATTGCTATTTCGTGATATTTACAACAAGCAACAGCTTACTCCTGTTAAGGGAATACGAACTGCAGGTAACAAACTGTAAGTGACTGGGGGATGGGCACTTATTATGGAGATGCCCATAAATGATACTGCAGTTCAAGAGGGGCATGCATGATTTATTTAAGGCAAGGAGGCAGCTTTCCTAAGATTCACCCTAGAAACCAGTTTGACTACAAAGAGGGATGTCCTCTGGAAATGAAGTCCTCTCTGTTTCATTAGTTTGTTTGTCAGAAAATATGGTGGGCTTCTTATAATAAAGGATGCAGAACATCCTAGTTTGTGGATGTTAGTATGACTCAAAGTATCTTCTGCAAAGGCTACATACTTCTTTGATTCAGTCCTTTACTGGGCTGGAGCTGTGGCTGGGTGTTTAATGCTGGCACCCAGGCACAGGAATTGGAAGGTGTTGCCTAGCTGGTATGTGGAGTCTGTGAAGTGAAATGTTAAATTAACATCCCTTTTACCCATAAAATCACTTAGAAACATTAAGAATCCATGGTACTTTATTTAATAGCGGTGATGTTCTTTGTTGGCTTAGATGGCGTGTCCTTTTCCACTCATTTATGTATTTATTTATTTATTGACATTTGTTAACCGGGTTAATCCAGCTGGGCCAGGAGCCCTTTTTCAGTGGTGACCTGAGGAGAAAAGCTCCAGTTACAGACAGTTTAAGTATACATAACAGTTTAGTTTACAATTTAAAAACAATTATTATTAGCAGTAAAATTTAAAGCAATTCACAGTGGTAAGTTGAGGCATAACAGGGATAAGTAGACATTCATGCAATAGTGCAAGGCATATTTCTCAACTGTCCAGATTTTCACAGAATGTCCAGATTTTTATCTCATATATTTTTGGTCTGTTCCTCATAAATTTATGGTTTTCTGTGGCAAATCAGTGAGGACTGAATTCATTAAACAATGACAGGCATTTGAGTTTCAGACTTCATATCCTTCAGAACATGCATGGTAACACAAGATCTTTTATTCTAACAGGTTTTTAAGTTTATAAGAGCAATATTTAAAATGTGTCCCTATTTTTGGGGCTTTGTCCCCCTATTATTTTTGGCCTGTCCAGATTTTTTGTGTTAAGGGGTTGAGAGGTATGGTGCATGGCTATGCATGGGACCTAATATAAAAACATGTACTCTACCTCAGCAGTAGTCAGTGCCAGTCATGTGTAAAATACTTTCTAATCCAAGGTGTGTACAAAAGTGCAGTTTAAAATGGTAATGTTTTTTCTTGTAACACGCAAGTATGCAAGTATGTGCATGATTAATTGTTGCATGTTTTCTTAAGGAACAATCCATCCCAAAGTTCAGCACCAAAACAGGTCTGCCTTCTTTCAGTAGGTGTGTTGACTCCCCCAGGCAAGTAATTGGGTGGCTTATTACTCAGGCATTGGAAGTTGTAGACAAACAACCCATGCCATAGTAAAGAATAGCAGAAAGAAGTAACCCATTGTAATTATTTACCCAATAACACTGCAAAACATTATAAAAAAATTTTCATAAATGATAGCTGCATTATAGCAGCAAAAATGGAATGAATCACAGTGCAGACTGTACTCCGTTTGAAAAGTTTGGCTGTGTAGGTAATGCCTTTATTGTATGGATTTACATGGTGTATTACCCCTTGGAACTTCTAGCAGTCCTCCCAGAAGGTAAAAACTATATATAGGGCAGGTGGGTAGTTAGTAGACCTCCACAAACATTAGGCCCTGGTGGGTACCACCCAAAGAAATGTTAAGTACGTGGACATGAAGACTGCAAAACATAAAGAACTTAGTTTGTACCCACTCAAAAATAACTTATGTTAGAAAAATGCCCTAGATGAAGAAAAGCCATCTTCTAATAACACGCTGTCCGGGCTGTACCTACACCATTAAGACCTAGAAATGATGATTCTTAAAGGATCTAAAAACAACACAAGTGTATGACATTGAACTGTAGCTAGACAGAAAAGTTCCAACAGATAGCCAATAAGTTTTTAAGTCCCTCACTAAAACCATAGGCAGATTGTAAGTTTTTGTAAATAATTCATCAGTTTTTTATTGCATGATGTAAAGTTGTCACCTCTGTGAACACCTGAATAGATGAGCACCCATTTATGTTCAGGGAAAGGTAGCTGGTAAATTAGTTGTATGTGCATTTTCTTTTGTTTAAGTCATATAGTGATCATCTTTTCTTGACACAAGATCAAAACTCCTGCAACCTTTTTCCAGAGAAAAACAACTTACATTTACTTGGTCACTTAATTGAATCATGTGCCCAAAATATAGAAGTGTTGGTTCAGGTTTAAAAAGTAATCACTACTGAAGTTTATCAAGTCTGTGAGCATCCATTATAGGAACTGAAAAATTAATTATGATACTGCAACTGCAACTAAAGTCTGGTAAAGACACAGAGATTTGCAGGTTGCACACTGATAAAAAATATACTTTGCAGCACTGTACTATATTGATTTAACTGCATTTACTAATAACCTATTTTTATAACAAACGACACATACTATACTGTTACAGCTTTAATGTACAAGGTTTACGTTTCAATACAAATACAGATGATAACCTTTTATTTTTCATTTACCTCGGAACCTGAGTTCCTACATACCTTAACACAGCTTGTTTTTTAAAGTTTTTATAAAAAACACCATTGGTTTTTCTCAGGCCCACCAAACAGATGTTTTTTTTTGTCCCAAGAGCTGTTTACGACTTGCCCTTGCCACACAGTTCTTCTTTCAAGTCAAGTTTCTATTGTTCTTGCCACACAGTTCTTTCTAGTCAAGTTTCTATTTTTCCAGGTTAAACTTTAACCACAAACTTGCTATTTACTCATATGTACATACTTGTCCTTGCTACACAATATAAATGCCAAATTTGTCTAACACTACTTTATTTAGCTAAGTTACAGAAAAATTTATTTTAACCCTTTACTCACTGTTTAGCACACTCTAACAGGAACAGTATGTCTTGTCAACCTGTTACTCCCATTTTTTTAGTTGCTTGGCTACATTCCATGGACACAATTCACATTTAGTTCATGTACTGTTAATTGTTCTAATGCACATGTATCCTTTTTCAGTGAAACTCTCTAACGTTGAGACTAGACCATCTTTCTGGACTGTACAATTAGATTCTATTCTATTTAGTTTGTTTTAATGTTCCAAAATGCTAGATTAATACTAGGCCTGTTTCCTTGGTGCCTAACATATTTAGGACTGTCACATTTTCCAAGTGGAACATTTCTTGCTGAAAAGATGTCAGAAAAAAATATGTATATGTATGGATGTGTATGTGTATAATACATATATGTGTGTGTGTGTGTGTGTGTGTGTATGTATGTGTGTATATATAATGTTTGTGTGTTTGTGTGTATATATATATATATATATATATATATATATATATATATACACACACACACACACACACACACACACACACACACACACACACACACACATGTGTATCTGTGTGTGTATGTGTATATATGGATCTAACAGTTCATATGATCGACTGTTTATTTGGTCGACAGTTCATTTGATCGACAAGCATTTAGGTGGGGACTACCCCTCACACCCCCCCTAACTATATATATCAACTCCAGGGTCGCACAACATTGGGGAAGGGGGCAAATCTGCTTGTCGACCAAATGAACTATCGACCAAATGAGTGTCGATCATATGAACTGTCAAGTGTAGATCCATATATATATATATATATATATATATATATATATATATATATATATAATATGCACACACACACACACACACACATACACATGTGTATCTGTGTGTGTATGTATATATATGTGAGTATATATGTATATATATATACACACACACACACACACACACACACATAAATATGTATATTTGTGTGTGTAATATATATATATATATATATATATATATATATATATATATATATATATATACATGTTACATACACACACACACACACACACACACACACACACTGTCAACTAATACAAAAGGCATGTTCAAATTTATCCAAATATGACTCGTTGTTTTAGAATCTTAGTTGTTCTTATTTTTGTCCATCCACTGTGATTGAGTCACATCTAACTCCATTTGTGACCCATGATCAACCAGTGCAATTCCCAGAGTTTATGGTCATTAGGCCTAGCAAGCTCTTTCATCTCTCTGTCTCTGAATCTCCCACTTGAACTTGATGTCTGTTGTCTGTCTCACACACACATGCACACACCTAAAGACAATTTAGATTCTACCACTCAACTGTCCAGATTTTCGTAGAATGTCCACATTTTTGCCTCTTATTTTTGGTCCGTTCCTCAGAAAATTTGTGGTTTTCTAGCAAATCCATTGAGGAATGAAGTTAATAAGTAATACTAAATAATGACAGACGTTTGAGTTTCAGATTTCATATCCTTCAGAAAATACATACTAATGCAAAACCAGTTATTCTAGCAACTTTCTAGGTTCATAGGAGTAATATTTAAAATCTTTCCCTATTTTTGGGACTTTGTCCCCCCATTATTATTATTTCTGCCTTTGTCCAGATTTCTTTCACTAAGAGGTTGAGAGGTATGGATTCACCATTTGTACCACATCTTTAGGATGTAGGAGGAAACCAGGATAAACAGGAAAATTGCATGTGAAAAAAGGGAGGATATGCAAACTCTAAACATAAAACACTTCAGCTGAGAATTGGACATTCAAATATCGTATGATAGGTTTTTGCACTCTTCTTCTTCTTCTCTTTCGGCTGTTCCCATTAGGGGTCACCACAGTGGATCATCTGTTTCCATTTCTTCCTGTCCTCTGCATATTGCTGTGTCACACCAACCACCTGCATGTCCTCTCTCATCACATCCATAAACCTTATCTTAGGCCTTCCTCTTTTCCTCTTACCTGGCAGCTCCATCCTTAGCATCCTTTTCCCAATATACCCAGCATCCCTCTTCAGCACGTGTCCAAACCAGCACAATCTCGCCTGTCTGACTTTGTGTCCAAACCGTCCAACCTGAGCCGACCCTCTAATATACTGATTCCTAATCCTGTCCACCCTCGTCACACCCAGTGCAAATCTTAACATCTTTAACTCTGCCACTTCCAGCTCTGACTCCTGCCTTTTTTGTCAATGCCACCATCTCCAACCCTTACAACATAGCTGGTCTCACTACCCTCTTGTAGACCTTCCCTTTCACTCTTACTGGTACCCATCTGTCACAGATCACTCCTGACACTCTTCTCCACCCATTCCACCCTGCCTGTACTCTCTTTTTCACCACTCTTTCACACTCACCATTACTCTGAACTGTTGATCCCAAGTACTTAAACTCATCCACCTTCACCAACTCTACTCCCTGCATCCTCACCATTACTCTATCCTCCCTCTCATTCACACACATATATTCTGTCTTAGTCCTGCTGACCTTCATTCCTCTCCTCTCTAGCGCATGTCTCCACCTCTCCAGGGTCTCCTCAACCTGGTCCCTACTCTCACTACAGATCACAATGTCATCTGTAAACATCTTAGTCCATGGGGCCTCCTGTCTGATCTCGTCTGTCAACCTGTCCATCACCATTGCAAATAAGAAAGGGCTCAGAGCTGATCCTTGATGTAATCCCACCTCCACCTTAAACGCATCTGTCACTCCCACTGCAGACTTCACCACTGGCACACTACCCCCGTACATATCTTGTACCACACTTACATACTTCTCTGCCACTCCTGACTTCCTCATACAATACCACAACTCCTCTCTAGGCACCCTATCATGTGTTTTCTCCAAGTCCACAAAGACACACTGCAACTCCTTCTGACCTTCTCTATATTTCTCCATCAACCCTCTCAGAGCAAACATCGCATCTGTAGTGCTCTTTCCCGGCATGAAACCATACTGCTGATCACTAATCATCACCTCCCTTCTTAACCTAGCTTCCACTACTTTTTCCCATAACTTCAAGCTGTGACTGATCAGTTTTATCCCTCTGTAGTTACTACAGCTCTGCACATCACCCTTATTCTTGAAAATAGGTAACAAACCACTTTTTCTCCACTCCTCATGCATCCTCTAACTTTCCAAGATTTCATTAAACAATCTGGTTAAAAACTCCACTGCCATTTCTCCTAAGCATCTCCATGCTTCCACTGGTGTGTCATCTGGACCAACAGCCTTCCCATTTTTCATCCTCTTCATAGCTGTCCTTACTTCCTCCTTGCTAATCTGTTTCACTTCCTGATTCACTATCCCCACATCATCCAACCGTCCCTCTTTCTCATTCTTTTCATTCATCAGCCCCTCAAAGTACTCTTTACATCTGCTCAACACACTGTCCTCACTTGTGAGTACGTTTTCCACACTATCCTTTATCACCCTTACCTGCTGCACATCTTTCCCAGCTCGGTCCCTCTGTCTAGCCAATTGGAACAGGTCCTTTTCTCCCTCTTTAGTGTCCAACCTTTCATACAACTCTCCATATACCTTATCCTTAGCCTTCGCCACCTCTCTCTTTGCCATGCTCCTCATCTCCTTATACTCCTGTATACTTTTTTTATCTCTCTGACAATCCCACTTCTTCTTCACCAGTCCTCATTCCACCAACAGGTCTCCTTGTCCGCCTTCCTCTGTCCAGATGTCACACCAAGCACCTTTCTAGCTGTCTCCCTTACCATCTCTGTGTAGTTGCCCAGCCATTTGGTAACTCTTCACTGCCCCTCAGTGCCCATTTTAACTCTTCTTGAACTCCACCTCACAATCACCCTTTTCAACGTTGATCAGGCTGCTGCAGAGAGACTGACTTACTGCCAGCTGTGATATTGAGAAAAGATAAGAGTTTATTCTCATTTATTGTCTGCACTTTTGATTTAATATCTCTGTAATCTGTACAACTGTTTTTACTCTCCTTCTTGTTGTGTGATATAGCTGAATATCTCTTAGTGTTGACCTCAGTTTGTAGTGAAATCATTTGTCTAGATGCCTAATGGTTTTCTTAGTGAGATAAAGTTTACAGAACTGATTTTTATCTAGTCAAGGTATTCCTGAATCTGTTATTGTTTAAATAATTGGTCTGGTTTCTGTCCTGTGCCTTAAATAGCCAATGTTTCAAATCAGACATACCTGTTGCTTAGGCTGCTGCAGAGAGACTGACCTACTGCCAGCTGTGATATTGAGAAACATAAGAGTTTATTCTCATTTATTGTCTGCAGTTTTGATTTAATATCTCTTGTCTTGGTGACTTTGAGTTGCCCCTCTGGTATAAAGTCGATACTGGACACTCTCTCCACCTAAAATTGTGCTAGACAGTCAAGAGGAGAAGGTTAACACCTGCACTACACCTCAAGCAACACATAGCCCTTCAAAACTCACACCACCAACATCCACACATAGTAACACTAAAGCCACTTATGCAGAGGCCCTTAACATTAACCTGCCCAAGCAACAAGGACCTCCGAAGCTGAAACACAAACAAACACCAGTCACAACCAAAGTGTCACATAGCTCACAACACCAGTGTGTCACCCAACAACAGCCTCTAAGGCAAGACAATGTACCCAACACTTTAGTCATAGGTGACTCTATAGTCAGGCACACTGATGTCCCACTCACCAGGCTGAACAAGGAGAAAATTACAGTCAGCTGCCTGTCGGGTGCCAGGATCTGCCACATCACGCATGCACTCAAGTCACTCCACAACAAGTACAAATATGACACTGTCATTGTCCATGTTGGAGTGAATGACTTGAGATGCACCTCCCTGGACTACATGAAAGACACAGGGAAGAGCTCTCAGATGATGTGGCCCAGGCAGGTATGACCCTAGACCTCAGTAGCATCCTGCCTTTGCCCAGAATGATACCACAGTACAAGGACAAAATGATTGACTTCAACAATTAGCTAAGTTTCTGGTGTCATTCAAATGGGATCCAGTATCTGTCTGCCTGGGACGACATGATCAACAAACCACAATGCTTTGCCAGAGATGGTCTGCACCTGTTGCCCCTGGGATTCAGGTTACTGCCTAAGGCTCTTGTCACCCCTATAGTGCCTTTTTTTAGGCAAGGCTCAAAGGACAAAACCACCACCGTAACAGATATAAGCATGCTAAATCTGACGGTAATGCTACTCAATGCTAGAAGTCTGAACCTCAAAATGCACTCTCTCAAGGCACTCCTAAAAATGGAAAACATCGATATCTGTGCAGTAATTGAGATCTGGTTCAAGGGTCCAGAGAGCACCCCCTGCAATACCAGGCTACAACTCTTACCACACTTTTCAGCCATCAAACCAGGACCGAAACACTAAAGGTGGAGGAGTGTCCATATTCACCAAGGATATTCACACCTCCAGGCTAGTTGCCCAACACACTGCATCTGAAATTCTACAGGTGCAACTAACTCTCTAGGTAAGACTGTAATCCAACTTGTAGCTTTGTAGCTTGCTACAGATCCCCCACCATGCCCCTAGATTCTCACCACACCTTTCTAAACATACTAAAAAATATTAAGATACAATCAAACACCCTAATACTGGGTGATTTCGACTACCCTGCCATTAATTGCGAAAACTACTTGGGTACCAAAACATTTGCCCAACGGTTCTTGGAATTCATAAATCCCAACACACTGGATCAACTAATCCATAGTCTCACCAGGGGCTCAAATATTCTAGACCTGGTCATTACCAACATGGGAGATCGATGCTCCACACCAGTGGTCACCCCCTCGTTGGTCAGGTCTGACCATAAGCTAATCACACTTGACATCCACATCCCACCCCCACCCCCCAATAGGGAAACCTCCATAAAAAACTTCTCCAAAGCTAACTTCATGCTACTCAAGTCAGAAGTGGCAAACTTCATGACACCCATGCAGATGGGAACTGAAAGTTTGACTGCAGAATCATACACTAAGGCACTGTACAAGCACATCCACTCGTGTATGAATCGTGCCATTCCAAATAGAACCAAGATGCTCTCCTCCAAAAAAGGAAGTCAATCTGGTGGTCTCCTGCCATAAACAAACTATACAACAGAAGGAAGAAACTGATACAGAAAAGAGGAAAATCCAGGATGCAAAATACTCCCTTACCAGCCACAGTAAGAAGCTGAGATCCCTCGTAAAATCCTCCAAAGCTAGTTACGAAAATAAAATTGCCAAAGATTCCAAGGACAACCACAAGGCAGTCTATAGTTATGTCAAGAATCTAAATGGCAATGCTCAGATCTGCTCTATCCCAAGGATAATGCCAGTATCCTGGCAGATCGATTCAGTGCCAACTTCACCCCCCCACCCCCTAAAGGGCCCATCTCAATACCAAAATATTGCCAAATTCCGGTAATCATGGCCACACAGGTAAAGGTAATCATGGCCACACAGGTAAAAAGTGCACTCTCCAAAGCTAAGAATACAGTATCCATGGGACCACACGACATCCTGAGCTGTGTACTACATGAACTACAAAATGAACTGACACCTCATCTAAGTGTCATGTTTAATCATAGCCTCACCTCAGACTTCGTGCCCAATGTGTGGCGCACAGCTACAGTAATCCCACTCCACAAGGGGGGGATCCACCTTGGATCCCAGAAAGTATCATCCCATCAGTTTGATTAGCCTGATCTACAAAGTCATGGAATGCATTATCATGGAACTTATAAACAAAGACATTGGCAACCTTCAAACACTGGACCCCACCCAGTTTAGTTTTGTAAAGGGCCAATCTTGTCTCCTCAACCTGATTGACTTTTTTGAATCAGTCTCCAGAGCTGTGGATGAGGGCAAGTTGGTCCACACAGCCTATCTGGACCTTGCCAAGGCCTTCATCACCATCCCCCACTCTGGAATCATAGATAAACTTACTGAGCTGGGCATTAATCCTTACGTCACTCAATGGGTTGCCAACTGGCTTACTGATAGACCCACAATGTAAAAGTAGCCGACTCAAAATCCAGCTCCAGACAAGTGGAGTACCTCAGGGTTCAGTCCTGGGACCGCTCTTGTTTGGCCTCTACTTCTCTGAAGTACAGGCCAGCACTAAGGGACTTTGGCTAACAAAGTTCGTAGGTGACTGCAAACTGAGAGCCATTATTGAATCCCCAAATGATGTGGATCTTCTACAAAAGGGCCTTACAGAAACAGATGTTTGGTGCCAGAGCCATGGGCTCAAGCTCAATGCCAAGAAATGTATAGTTATCCCCTTTGGGAAAAAACATGTACCCATGAATTACCACATAAGTGGCAGTACACTAAACACCGAAAGTGTGATAAGAGACTTGGGGACACAGGTGGACAGTGGTCTCACCTTCAATAACCACATCGCCACAACAGTCAGGAAATCATTCTATGTGGCACACCTCATCACTACGGGCTTTTCATCCAGAAAAAAGGAGGTCATTGTCCCACTGTACTCATCCCTCATTAGACCCATTATAGAGTACAATGCCCCGTTTGGTATGTACCTCACAAGACATCTGCAACAACTGGAAAGGCCACAGAAATACTTCACTAAAAGATTCACAAGCCTAAAGCAGATGCCCTATGCTGACCATCTAAAAAAAACTCCAGCTATACTCTTGTCGCATATCACCTAATCAGAGGCGATCCCTACTTAACATACAAGGCCATGTCAAACCTACAGCTGTTGGACATGCTACACTTAAAGAAATCCCAATCCCTCAAAGCCACACACTCCAGGGATCTAAACCTGGTCAGCACAATGAACAAAACATGCTGGAGGGATAGGTTCCTGACCCAGGGACTCCCCAGACTCTGGAATAGACTGCCCATACATGTTAACTCATTAACCCCGAGTACCTTCTCATGGCGCCTGTGTGCTTAAACCCGAGCGCGCCATGAGAAGATACAAATTTCTAGCCATTACCCCCGAGTGCTTCCACAAGCGAGAGAAAGTGTATTGCAGGTTTGTAGTTCACCTTAATGTAAAACACACTGAAATCGTAACTGAATATGTAATTTACCTTATCTAGTTGCGATTCAGTGTGTTTTTACATTAAGGTCACATAGAAGTTTATGTCAGAAAATACGTTTTAAATGTTGTTGGTAAGCAAGTGGTGGCAACCAATCGGATTCTTGCATTCCGAGCCACCGCTTGCATAACACCTCCACCCCCAGCCTAAACTTCTTTGTTTTCCCTTTATAAAAAGAGGGTCCAGCAGCAGGTATTTCCTTTCTTTCTGCGAAGAACTGGTGATTTTACCTGCTACTGGATCCTCAAATTAATTTTTGCTAGTAAAGGATTTTATGGACCGCCATATAGGCACTACCGGGAGTTAACATTCATCCACTGTACTGTAGAGTGCCCGGTCAGCTCAGCGCTCAGGTACTGTACTTTTTTCTGAATTCTGCACTAATTTTTGCAAGAGCAGTTGTCATGTAGGTGTTTTAGAAGAAAAAGCAATGTTCTTTCTCCATTCTTTTAGAGCTTCTTGTTGGTATTGCTTGCTGCGCCTGGGATTACTTGCCTGATATCACAGTGAAATAAATAAAGTACTTGTTGTCATAGACTGCTTTAAACAAAAACTTTTAAATACGGGTGTCATTGTGGGGCTTGAGGGGAATTTAGAAAATAACGTTTACTGTTTTCATTTTGCGAGTCCTAGTTTGATTTCTTTGATGGGGTCCTTGTTCTTTAGGTCACAGTACGGCCTCTTCATTTATTTATTTTTCTGATTTACTTGACACTGTCATTTGAACGTTGTAGAAATAGTTTAGCTTATATCCAAGAGTGAAACTGGTCATCATCTGCATTATTTTTGTGGGATAGCTGTTGGATCATTTCCGAGTATCACAATGAACGGATGAAGAGACGCTACAAGAGGGCTGACTGGAAAGAAGAAGCTGTTACATTTAACCTTTCTGATCTTGCATAAATTTAAATGTAATGTATCATTAACACTATGGGTGGCACGGTACATTTTTATTTTGTGGTAGTAGCTTGAGTGACAAATGCGAGAATATAAGTCTTTTAATTTTGTTCCAGAGAGCTGTTACGCTTATCTTTTGGGACCAATTTGGAAGCTTTGATTTCTTATGTTATAATAGGGTCCTACTGGAGATGTAAACACGTATTATCTGCTTTTGACCTCCCATTAATGACCAGGTCAGCATCTTGCCTGACATATTGCTCTTTTCGACTGCACCGATTTCACGGCACTGGGTTGACTAACTCCATTCCAGTTGTAATGTCGTGTTGCCAGTACAATCCATAGAAATGACATGCATAGCATAACGGGAACTTTAACTGCACGTAAGCTTGTGTCAAGTCAGAAATCCACAGCTGCACAGTGTCAATATTTACAGAGATCGGCCTATTGTTTGAAGACACTGCCGTTTCCACATGAGAAGCTTTGTTAAATGTTTTTATCGGCGTTATGAGTTTGGAAGATACCTTATGGAGCTACTTATAAGGGCAGTCTAAAAATCCATCACCTTTTTATTACTTCTGCAGACAACACAGCATTGTTGGGGGGTAGACGTTCTTAAGTTTGGAAAAGTAATAACCCGAGTAGTGCCCGATGATATGCTACATTTACAATGACTGCAATCTGATGATGCCTCACTTAAACTTTTTTAAACTTAAATTGAACGGACTGCGATGTCCTACACTAATACAAAGCCCTGACAGCACAAGTAGGAAATATGAGAATAAACAGTTATTAACATCAATGAGTGCTATTACACAAAATGCCACCCTTCATGAGAATCTTGCCTTAGGGCAGATAGCCTAGTATAAACCTATGAACCTATAACTAATGGGCACAGTATTTTTTAACATAAGGGGTGGCGTAAGCCACAAAACTTTGGGCTAGACTTATAAATACCTTAGGGTAGATAGCCTAGTATAAACCTATGATTGTGTTTGTCTTGAACGTAACATTTAGGATTTTAATAAGTTATTCTTCAGATCTTGAATACTTTGTTGTTGTTCTGCGTTACGCTGCTGAGAATGAATGGACTCCGAAGCGCCTGTGCAAAAGCGCTAGCATAAAGTTTATAAACAAGCTTCCCCCCTCATTTTTTTATTGTCATGATTGTCGTATGGCCAAGGAAATCAAGACCTGCAGTATCAAATGTATTTCTGATGCCTGAAGTGTTAGGGCCACATAATTTATTAAAAATCATTTGGCTTCCTGTTTCCAAAAATAGTACATAAAGCTGCTGTTAAGAATCAAAGGTGTATTGTTAGTATTTGTGAGGCATATGTTTTGATGTTGAACTTGACTGCCATGAAGTTGTGTATAGTGTGTGTTTGAGGAGTTTTTGAACGAAGCCAGTGTTTCTTATTTCGGGAAGAAGCCAGTTTACAAGTAAATATCTTGTTTACGTACAATGTAGTACTCTAATTATTACAATAAAAGGAAATGGAAGGCATCAGAAAAGTAGTCGATTAACAGGGAGAAAAAATTTGTGGAGAAATATTGTGTAGCACGATAAGTAATACTGAACATAAATGGATTTTGGAGGCATTTAAAAGAAGGAGGTTGGTGTAATGGGTAATGGGTATGTGTTTACCTTACAGACACAAGGTATAGGGGAGAGATAATGAAATGGCTTATAGACTGGGTGATCTGTAAAAATGTGTGAGGTACGTGAGGTGCTGTGTAAAAGCTACACAAGTGTGGTCAGAAATGTTGATAGTCATTTGAGTTTCAGACTTCATACTTCAGACTTCATAGCCTTTGTAATAGGGCAAAACCTGTTCTATCGACTTTTTACAATTTTAAAAGCAATGTTTAAAATTGTCCCTATCTTTGGGCCTTTATCCTCCCGTTATTTATGGCTTTGTCCAGATCCCCGAATGGGGCCTGTATGTTGTACTCATAGGCAGATAGCAAAGTTTGTTTGGGACATAGGTTATGGAAATTATGATTTTTTTTCATATTTTGGTAAATAACTTTGCAAGGGAGCATCTGCATGTGCCAAGTAATATCTCATTTTGAAGAAAGTATTGCTGGTTCCAAAATAGTAAAATAATTGTTCTTGTATGTTTGACACATATGCAGATATCAAAGTTTGTTTGGTACTTATGATTATGGAAATTATAATTTTTTTCATATTTTGGTAAATCATTTTCAAAGGGAGCATCTGAATGTGCCAAATAATATCCCATTTTGAAGACCCATTATAGCATGATATAAATTGAGGATACCATGCTATATTGAGCAAGTTAGGAAGTAGGATTTCTCTGAAAAAAAATTCTACTTCGGTATAGGATTACTGAAGGAAGACAAGATGTCTGGTAATGTATCTACAATGCACTGTATACCTATCAGTATCATGGATGTCAGACACAGGGAGATCAACCAGTATCACTTAAATTTTCAATGTTTTATATCAAACTCAAAGCTTAGAAAGGCCTTCAAAGAGTTTAACAGATCCTACGTCAAATGCTCTGCCACAGTTGTCCAAATCTTGGTGAGCTTATCTATAATGCCCGAGTGGGGTATTGTATCGAATGCTTTTGCAAGGTCCAGGTAGGCTGTGTGGACCACCTTCCCCTCGTCAATGGCCTTGGTGACTGTTTCAAAGAAATCGACCAGATTTAAGAGGCAGGATCTGCCCATAACAAGGCCGAACTGGGTAGGATCCAGTGTCTGTAGGTCCCCAATATCTATTTATGAGGTCCATGATGATCCTTTCCATAGCTATGCAGACCAAGCTAGTCAGGCTTATGGGGCGATAGTTTCCAGGATCCGTTGAGGCACCACCTTTGTGGAGAAGGACCACTGTTGCTGTACACCACTGTATGGGTACATATCCTGTAGTAAGTCTGAGATTGATCAGTAGTTTTATGTTTGGGTTTAGCTCGACTTGGAGTTCATGTAGGATGCAGCCCGGGACACCATCTGGTCCCATTGATGCTGTGTTTTTTTCTTTAGAGAGGGCGGCTCTTACCTGAGCATCTGAGATGTCAGGGGGGCAGGACTCTGCTGGGATAAATATTTGCCCTTTTGGTGGGGAAGGGGGGAGGGAGAAGTTTGCGCTGAACCTGTCAGCTAGGATGTTGGCAATATCTGTGGGTTCGGTGTATATTTTGTCATTTTGGACTAATTCTGAGCATATATGGGAATTCCCACCCAGGTTTCTAACATAACTAAAGAAAGCCTTGTGATTATCCTTAGTGTCCTGTGCTGTTTTTCTCTTGAAGCTGGCCTTAGACGATTTTATGAACATTTGATGGATTAGGTTTCAATAAATAAAGTTCAAAGAAGTGGTATCTGATAAATAGTTTTAGACAAAGTGATATAGACCCCCCTGGAGGGCATTATAGTGTTTGGAGAATAGGCTATATGTTAAATTGTTTAGAATGTATTTTTATTACTAATTTATATATTTTTTAGTAAATTTGATGTAAAATAATTCCTCTTCCTACTGTTTCAGACTTGTAGTATATGCTGGCAAATCATTGGAGGCTGAAGTCACTAAATAATGAGTTACATTTCAGTTTTAAACTTTATCATGGCTCTTTACTAATCAAAGACAGATCTCAACAGAATCAGGAACAAGTCCAGAAGTAACCAGGGCACTTTTAAAATATTATCACTATTAATCTGAGACATTGACAGATTACGAGAATATGAATTAGTATACATTTTCTGAAGTAAAAATATGTCACTCTATTTATTGTCATTGTGTAATTACCAGATTTCTCAAAGTCCCCAATTTCTCTCTCTCTCTCTCTCTTTCTCTCTCTCTCTATCTCTCTCTCTCTCTCTATCTATCTATCTCTCTCTCTCTCCTGTACCCCGAATATAAGGAATGGCTACTCAACAGATAATCTGATGCAATTTCCCAACTGCGCATTGGGTGTTTATTTCTGATTATTTTCCTGTTTGTGCTTGTACATACCAGGAAATGTTATAAAATTCAAAGCCAGTTCCAAATGGAATGCTGAAGCTTGCAGCACAAATGCAATGTCAACTCAAAATATAAAATAATGAGTTGACATTGCTTTTGAGTTGACATTGCATTTGTGCTGCAAGCTTCAGCGTTCCATTTGGAACTGGCTTTGAATTTTATACAATTTTATTGTGGAACGCTGCACCTCCGGTGAATCCTTGTGTTGTTTCAGATACCAGGAAATGTTACTGAATGGTTGTTTTTGGGAAATCTTTCATTCTGGTGTCTGTGCATACATTATATTGAAGGGCTTGACTGGGTGAATGCTTCATTTTGGTGCTTGTACATACTAGGAAATGTTACACACATTTCGTTTGGGGAAGTGTATAATTTTGGTGATTGTGCATACCTCAACATTCTACTGAAGGGGTTGCTTGGGTGAAATGTTCATGCTGGTGGTGTCACATACTAGGAAATGTTACTGTAGTGTTTTCGGAAACATTTTATTGAGGTGCATGTATACCAGGACATAGTAATGTTACTTAGGAAATAATTCATTGTATTTCAGGGAAGTGCTTGTGGATACATGGTCTGACTGCTGTAGTGACCGCTGCAAATAGTTTTGCTTTTTGGTGATTGTGCATACACAATACAAACAACTCGATGGGTTACTGGGAAGCATAGAAATTTAGTGTGACAATTTCATACGGTTACATTACTTAAAATACAGCACAGAAATGTATTTATAGTGTAATATACTAGCATATAAGACATTGGATACACCATTGAGTAAATAGTGTAAAATAAGCAGACAATCACTTCTGCTTGTAGTATTCTATTTGTGATTAGTAGTTTCATGAGTGAGATTCTTCATCAACTAGCTATCCTCCAAAACCACTTTGTGGTAATCTAGAGCAATCCATTGGCAGCTGATTTTGTAGTTGAAGATTTGAATGTATTGCAGGTATTTTAGGTTATTGTAGGTGATTATACTTACACACGTGATTGTCCAGGGACTGACGTAAAAACAAACAAAAAAAAAAATTTATTGACATTTGGTTAGTCCAGTTGAGCCAGGGGCCCATTTTCAGTGGACACCTGAGGAGAAAAGCTCTGGAAATAATACAAATAATTATGATATTTAGAAAATATGAAAGTAGGGTCACAGAAACCTAGTACAAGTCAAATTTGTGCACAGCATACAGTGCATAGGTAAAATAACAGTAGAGTACAATTTCCAAAACTTGAGAGTTTATAGCGGAGGCCAACGAACAATAAAAAGATTGAGAATATTACACTGAGTACAGTATGAATACAAATAGGAAGATGAGAAGAGAGGAGACTATCTTGTTTAGCTTGTTCAGAACCCCAATCATTCATCATCATATGTAAGTGTTGTACTATTTGACTATGGCCTTATAACAGATTGTGACTGCTGCATAACACCTGCAGAAGGTAATGTAATGAATGTCAACAATTATCACCTGTGTCTGGGCATGCATAACTTTGCAAGTCATTAGCACAGTGCACCATGCATAACTTTGCAAGTCATTAGCACAGTGCAGTTACAATATAGCTGAGTCATTGTCACTTTTCAGGTAAAACTGTCAGCAGCTGTCACTGTTATTCACATAAGCAAAAGTCGTTATCACATTGATGAATGCACGACTAACATTTGGCTGTTTCTCCACTTGCAGTGATTGCAATACACCCCCAACCCCCTCCACACTACTTTCATATGTCATGAATAAAATTTCAAGAAATATCAGCAGTCTAGGAGGAAAATTGTAGACATTACATCTTCAATTGCTGTTTTTCTTGAGAAAGTGGCTAGAATAAGAGGATTTGTGGTGTACTTTATGAATAATTTGAGTATATATTATTATTGACTGCCTTGCATCCTCTCATTTGACAGAAAATCATATTTTTTTTTAACTAAGGCAATGACAATATCCAAACTCATGTGTTGTATTTATTTGAGACTATTCTGCACTGCGGTGGTAAATTATTTCCTTTGCTTTTGAACTATGAAGTCATTCTGTTATGTATTTATTATAGTCTTTCTCTTTTATTTATCATTAAATATATACCTCCCTTTGTGAGTGAGATCTGTTTGGTGAGCTAAGTAGGGTGTAAAGTAGCTGGGGATATATATATATATATATATATATATATATATATATATATATATATATATATATATATATATATAGACACAAAATCTTTTTATAGCTAAGTAGTTTGTGTGTGAGGCTGCATTGTTGGTGGATAGCGAGGTTTCAAGACAGTCATTTTGCCACCTGTTCACTTAAGTTTTCAAGGCTGTTAGACATTGAGGTGTTCTTCAATTGTTGGCCCGCAAATGGTGGCTGTACTTGTTCTGGTTCTTATGGGATGTGGCCATTGTCAATGCTTTCATTATATTCCGTGAAAGTATCAGACATCAGCAACTATCACGTTCTGGACGTATTATTCCAGCAACACAGTTACAGTTCCGAAGGAACCTAGGCTTGCATCTACTTGCCAGTTACACAAAGAGGAAACGAGGAAACGATGCACTGAGATTACTGTCCCAGAGGCTGTGAGCAGATTTGAGCATGGCTCTCACTTTCCAGTGAAATGGCATAAATCAAGATGCAAAAACTGTGCCAGCAAGGGTAAACGTGCTGAGCCATCATGGGGATGTCCAACTTGCAAGGTCAACCTGTGTGTTGAATGCTTTGGAGAGTACCATGGCCATAAATCTCTCCCATAGTGCTGTGGGCCTTGAGGTGCCACTGATGTAATGGTTCCCAGGCAAAGGCCACATGCAAAAAACACAGCCTGGGTCAGTCTAGGCCTTTACATTAGCTCCTCCCTCGCCCATTGCAGAAAGGACACATGTAAATGGAAGAGGCAGAGGTAAAGCAGAGTGCCTCAACTGCATTTTCAGTGTACATGTGCTCTTTCTGTGCCCCTTGTGAGTTAGCAGCCAAGCCCTTCAGCAACAATGCCAGGAAGGTCCTTCTTCACTTTTGTTTTGCCAACTGCTCTTAGGTTGGTGGGTGCATCACAGGGGGCATACCCAGCCAGCATGGATCTTGTGATCCACCGGGATCGCACTTGGGAACCTGGAGACTCTACAGCACAGTCCCATAGTGCTGCTGTCCTCGGTAAGCATGGGCTTGGGTGTGCCACTGTGATGTACTGCAAAAAGACACAGCCTGGGTCAGTCTTGGTCTTTTGACATGTTGCCTTGATGTAGCTCTCCCCTCAGTCTCCCTCCCTTCCGGTAGGTCAGGACAGCAATTAGTGAGTTACTTCAGTCCCTCATCCCTTAGGTCCATTGCTGAATGGGCACATGTAAAGAGAAAAGGCAGAGGTAAGGCAGACTGCTGGCACTGAAGGAGGTCATGAGACCATAGTGGTATCAGCAGTCTGAGTGGGCAGCCGCACAGCTATGGGACACTACAGATAACCAACATCTGGAGCCCCATGCCTGTCCTTTCGTGATATTAGTGGAGTGGCGGTCCTTACCCTGCTTTTTCTCTTTACATGTGCCCTGGCTGTGCACCCTTGTCAGTGTCCACCCATGCTTTATTTCAGATGAGGTAAGACTGGAAGGGAAGATGTTCACTGGTTCAGAAGGGATGGCATTCACCTAACTGAGGAGGGCATTGCATTCTTCTTGACCAAACTCCACAATGGCGTGAGGAGAGCCCTGCATGATTGTGAGAAGAATGGAAAACACCCATGACCAAGCTGGACCAGTATAGTAAGTAAAACACTATTATGAAATGTGTTATGTAAAATTTATTTCTCTGAGCTTGGCAAATAACTGTTATGGAAATTATGATTTTTTTCATATTTTGGTAAATAACTTTGCAAGGGAGCATCTGAATGTGCCAAGTAATATCTCATTTTGAAGACAGTATTGCTGGTTCTAATATGGTAAAAGAATTGTGCCAGTATGTTTGACACATGTGCAGAAATCAAAGTTTGTTTGAGACTTATGGTTATGGAAATTATGATTTTTTCATATTTTGGTAAATAACTTTGCAAGGGAGCATCTGAATGTGCCAAGTAATATCTCATTTTGAAGACAGTATTGCTGGTTCTAATATGGTAAAAGAATTGTGCCAGTATGTTTGACACATGTGCAGATATCAAAGTTTGTTTGAGACTTATGGTTATGGAAATTATAATTTTTTTCATATTTTGGGAAATAACTTTGCAAGGGAGCATCTGAATGTACTAAGTAATACCTCATTTTGAAAAGATTATTTATAGTTCTAACATGGTAAAAGAATGGTACCTGTATGTTGTACTCATAGGCAGATATCAAAGTTTGTTTCTGACTTAGGTTATGGAAATTATGATTTTTTTCATATTTTGGTAAATAACTTTGCAAGGGAGCACCACATTGTGTGAAGTAATGCATCATTTTGAAGACAGTGTTACTCCTTACATCATGGTAAAAGAACTGTGTCTAGGCACTGTACACACGTACAGATATCACAGTTTGTTTAGTCTTGTACAAATATGAAAATTATACATTTATAATACTTCTCATTATTATGCCCATATCTTTGTGAGGGAGCATGGTAATCACACAAATGATGCGTCATTTTGAAGCTGACATTCAGATGCACAACTTCTACGCTGATATGTAGGCTCTGTCTGTTACAGGTGATGAGATATTATGCTTTGTTTATTTATCAATTATGAGAAATAATATACTAATCATATTTCTGTGAATATCTCATGAAAGGAGTGTCACACAGTTATGGTTAAAGTATCATTTTAAAGCTGACATTCATACTAACAAATTAAATTCAAATTGTATGGGTCTGCATGGTACATAGACCAAGATATTGTGATTTTTTTTCCAAAAAATTAAAAAAATTGCACAATATCAGCATTCCTTGCCAAATATTTCATTATGACTTTGATATGCACTATCAATATTTACACTGTTGGAAAGGTCAGTGTCTGCTGAACAACTTTCACGTTTAAACTTTTAGCGTAGCTCTTATAGTTAAAGAGTTATGAGCATTTGTTTTCTGTATAGTATTACAAATGGATTTTCTGAAAATGAGCTCAGGCTGCTCTGTTGTTCCTATGGTGGAATTCAGCAGGCAGATTTTCCTGAGCTGCTCTGGAGTGAATGAGTTAAGCTGAGTGCCTCTTTGGCTCTCTTCAAAAGGAAAGGAGATAGGAAATTCATCCCAGGGATCACGTCAGTCACCCTGCATAAACGGGACCAGGGAAGTTAATATTCTGGGAAGAAATATCCAGGGAATTGTTATGGCTAGACTTGTATAGGCCGATAGCCTAGTACCAACCTATGAACTTCCACCATTTGACTATTGGCACTGCTATCACACTTTTCCTCCTTTTCTTGATCACCAACGTCATCCTACAGACCACCATTCTGTGCTGCCTAACTACACTTTCCCCTGTCATCACTTTACAGTCTCCAATCTCCTTCAGACTGGCCCTCCTGCATAGGATATAATTATAGGTTTTTGCAATATTAAGAAAAAAGCTGCAAAATTATTGCAAAATTATTTTCTCCTAAAATGTCAGGTCACTTGTGCTGTTGCATGCATTTTATTGGAAATATCTGCTGAAATTCCTGCATAAAGAAGGATATCAGATAAGTGTATACATATCTAGATTATAGAAAAAAATTGAAAAGATGTACAGAAAAGACACAGACTTAGGCACTGCCCAAGCTAGCAATCTCTTTTAAAAAGGAGACATATGAGAACAAGGGGGCATAAAATGAAAACAGAGGCTGAATTGCTTAGGAATACAATGAAAAATGTTTTTAGAGAAAGTATGGCAGGTACAGAACACAGTGCTCTGTATAATAAAGCATGAAGAGACAGTTGAAGAATGCAAGAGATGAACATAAATTTTATGATCGACTGCATCTGTCACCTCTGGGCTTCTGGATACTGGCCAAAGCTCTTGCCACCCCTATAGTGCCTTTTTAGGCAGTGTTCTAAAGACCATATTACCACCATAACACCTACAAACAAATGCAATATGAGGGTCATGCTGCTCATCGCTAGAAGTCTAAATCTTAAAATGCACTCGCTTGAAGCACTCCTTAAACTGGAGAACATTGACATTTGTGCTGTAACAGAGATCTAGTTCAAGGCAGCAGAAAACACCCCTGCACTACCAGGCTATAATTCATTACACACCTTTCAGCCCCAGAACATGGACTGAAGCTTCAAAGGCGGTGGTGTTTCCATATTCACAAAGGATGCGCACACCTCTAGACTGGTAGCCCAACGTAACGCATCAGAGATACTTCAGGTGCAGCTCATTGTGTAAGACAGCAATTCAGGGCGTAGCCTGCTGTAGATCCCCAACTGTGTCCCAAGACTCACATTACATGTTCCTAAGCACCCTAGAGAATGTTAGGGTCCAACTAACACTCTCATACTGGGCGACTTCAACTACCCCTCCATTAACTGGGAAAACTACTCCTCTACCAATACACTTGCGCAACGTTTCCTGGAATTCATTAATTCCAATGCCCTGGACCAGCTCGTTCGTACCACCACTAAAGGTAGCAACATCCTTGACATAATCATTCCTAACATGGGCAACCATTGCTCTACACCAGTAGTCAACTCCTCCCTGGTTAGAGCCGACCACAAACTAATCACCTTGAAAATCCACATCCCCCCCCTCCCCCGCAAAGGTAACCACCATGAAAAACTTCTCCAAAGCTAACTTTGGGCTCCTAAAAACAGAGGTGGCTAGCTTCACAGCACCCATGCAAATGGAGAATAGTTGCATGACCACCGAATCATACACCAATGCACAGCACAAACGCATACACAAATGCAAGGATATGCCACACCCAATAGAACCAAGACACTCTTCTCCAAAAAAGGAAGCCAATCTGGTAGTCCCCTACAAACTCTACAAAAGAAGGAGGAAATTGATGCGGAATAAGGTAAAGTCCCAAGACTGGAAAAACTCCCTTATCAGCCTCAACAAAATTGCAGAAGATAGTAAAGACAACCACAAGGCCTTCTATAGTTATGTAAAGAATCTCCACAGCAGTACCCATATTTGCTCTGAGCTACTGCACAATGGTACCTCCTGTACCGAGCCAACAGATATTGCCAATATACTGGCCAACAGATACAGTGCCAACTTTACCCCTCTCTCCCTGCCCAAAGGACCAATCACGATACCAGCTGATTGCCAGGCACCCAGTATTACTGCTGCGCAGGTTAAAACAGCACTGTCCAAGGCCAAGAATACAGCTCCTATGGGACCTGACAATATCCCTGGCTGTGTTCTACATGAACTACAGAGTGAACTGACACCTCACCTGTGTGCCCTGTTCAATCACAGCCTCACCTAAAGCTGTGTCCTTACCAAATGGCACACTGCTACAGTCATCCCTCTCCATAAAGGAGGAGCAACTACAGACCCTGGGAACTATTGCCCCATTAGCCTGATGAGTCTGATATGCAAAGCTATGGAATGCATTATCATGGACCTAATAAACAAGGATATAGGGACTCTCCAAACTCTGGATCCTACACAGTTTGGTTTTATGAAGGGTAGATCATACCTGCTCAACTTGGTCAACTTCTTTGAGTCAGTCACCAGAGCTGTGGATGAAGACAAGGTGGTTCATACAGCCTACCTTGATCTGGCCAAGGCCTTTGATAACATTCCCCACTCAGGAGCCATAGAAAAACTCACTATGATAGGCATCAACCCCTATATCACTGGGTGGGTTGCAAACTGGCTCACAGATAGAACCCACAGTGTGAAAGTAGCTGACTCCAAGTCAAACTGCCGACCAGTCACGAGTGGAGTCCCAAAGGGATCGGTCCTGGGTCCTTTCCTGTTTGGTATCTACTTCTCAGACGTCCAGGCCAACACGAAGGGACTCTGGCTGACAAAGTTCATAGATGATTGCAAGTTTGGAGCCATTATTAACTCCCCAAGTGATGATGACATCCTACAGAAAGGCCTCAATGAGATCAATGACTGATGTCAGAACCAAAGCTCAATGCCAAAAAATGTGTCGTCATGCCCTTTGGGAAAAACCCAGTTCCCATGAATTACCACCATCAATGGTAGTCCACTGAACACAGAAGGCATTATAAGAGATCTGGGAACAAAGGTTGACAGCAACCTCTCCTTTGACCACCACATTGCCACTGTGGTCAGAAAGTCCAGGAAGAAAGAGGTCATTGTCTCCCTCTACTCTTCCCTCATTAGGCCAATCATCGAATACAATGCCCCATTTGGCATGTACCTCACAAGATGCCTGCAACAACTGGTGAGGCTGCAAAAGTACCTCACAAAGAGGATCCTAGGCCTTAAACACTTGTCCTATATGGACGGACTCAAAAAACTCCAACTATTCTTTGTCTCATATCGCCTACTTAGAGGCAATATCTGTTTGATTTACAAAGCCATGTCTGACCCAGCTCTGTTAGAAATGCTACATCTAAAGGAATCCCAATCCCTCCACACCACATGCTCCAGAGACCTCAACCTCATTACCACAATCAACAGAACATGCTGGAAGGACAGGTTCATAACCCAGAGACTGCCCATGCAATGGAATAGACTTCCCATACATGTCAAACAGAGCACCTTACTGGCCCTCTTCAAGAGAAATCTTGATGAGTGGATGGGAACTAGAAAATTCACCGCAGGGATCACCGCAGTGGCTTTACTTGACAGAGGCACTGGGAACTAAGGTCGGGTGGCACGATACCAGGGTAATCTTATAGGCTAGTCTTGTAAAGGCTCCAGGGTCATTAGTCTAGTACATACCTATGAATGTTTGTGTGTGTGTGTGTATGTGTGTGTGTGTGTGTGTGTGTGTGTGTGTGTGTGTGTGTGTGTGTGTGTGTGTGTGTGTGTGTGTGTGTGTGTGTGTGTGTGTGGTAGGGTGGGGGTGGTCTTACTGGGGAATTCACTGAAACCTGACGATGTGAAATCTCAAGAGGCACTGACTGATATGTGCTAGTGTTTACACTGTTGGTGTTTTTTCTCAGTTCAAATGGTTTTAGGAGTTACATGCGACTGCTGGGGAAAATGTGTGAAAAGCATTTACCTTTTTTCACCAAAGCACATCTCATGGTAGTAATAATTACATTCAAAAGGTTTTGGAGATACATGCAGTGCAAGTTAATTCAGAAACGTAAGGCTTGGACCACATCTGATGTTATATTATCTACAGAGTCTGAATGAACTAATGATCTCTGAATCAAACCATATGAGGAAATTGTGTACAGAGAGACAGTTGTTTTGATTCTAACATTTTATCTCACACTTCTGCTATTAGTAACTAGGTGATTTGCTCAGAGGTGAAAATGAAACATGGCTATTGGAAAACAGTATGGCAGGGATACTTTATTAAAATACCATGGCAGGTGTTGTCCATCCCTTTAGACAGATGAAATTTTATCACAGAGACTAGCCAGTTTGCCATCTGGATGCCTGATACTTTTCTGGGTCACTAATTATTAAGGTACAGTATCTAGATGGTTGATCTTTCTAGCACATTCTGAAGCTTCTGATTAGACTATTCCAATTGATGCCTCTATGAAGGAGTCATGTTAATGAAGCCACTGTGTTGTGCTTTGCTGTCAACGTGTTATGGTCATATTCCTTCATTCTGTTATATAAGCCTTGTGTTCCAGACCTTGACTAGGCTAGTTAAAATAGTGCAGAATTAGAAGTACCAGCAGCACTAACTGCAGTGCGAGGATTATCAAATGCAGCCCTATCTATTATGTATGCCTATGTAGATGGGGACTGGAACCATAGGGTGAGGAGATAGGGGGTAGCCCCCCACCACATTCGACAGCTGCCCATTGTGACCTGCAACTGCTGACAATGTAGCAATTGCATGGAAACATTCACACTGTTGTTTCTGAAGTAACTGCAAGCTTAGACAGCCGTAAAAGATGGTTTGAGTAACAAATTATCTTTTTCGGCTGCCTGAGCATGCGGTTACCATGGAAATGCCTATGCAAGTGTTTCTGAGGCATACCTGTCAACTTGAATTTTGGATAAAGCCAAATGTAACTGGGAGTAAAGGCTCAAAACCATGGATATTTTTAAACATTTCTAATTAATTTAAATTTAGTAGAACAAGTTTTGCATCAACAATGTATTTTCTGAACAACAAGAAGTGTGAAATACTATCGTCTGGCATTAGTGACTGACTGTAATCCCCTGCGTACTTCTCAACTTTTGCTTAAGAATTTTGGACAAAGCCAAAATCAGGGAGAGGTATTGAATGCTGCTCTTTTAATCTTAGAAAGCTGCTTGAATCTTTTTTGCCCTTTACTGTTAATTTTTTTTTAATTAAATATTTTTGTTTATTTTTTTAAATTTAATAAAATATACAAGAAAAAAGAAAGTTGCTTGAATAATAGCTTTGCATCAGCATGCATTTTCTGAAGGATATGAAGTTTCAGACTCGTATGATTTATTTAGTGAGCACCGGCCTCAGTAATTTGCCAGAAACCCATAAATATGATGAGAAGCAGATCAAACATATGAGGCAATAATATGGGAATTATGTGAAATTCTGGACAGTTGACAGGCATGAGCCTGAGCGATTTACCAGGAAATCAAACATTTATGAGGAACGGGGGAAAATATGAGGCAAAATCAGAAATGTTTTGCAAAATTCTGGACAGTTTATTGATTGATTGATTGCTTTCTGTTTACCAGGTAAGTGAGCTGGTCTATTGACTCTCTTCAGCCATAACCTGGGATCAAGAGCAGTAAAGGCAATGATTTACAGAGGTACAGTAAGACATTACATTCATGCACATGCTTCATACAGTCGAGGGGTTTGTTCTACAAGTGAAGTTTGATTTCCGTAAGTTGGTAGAACCCCCCATCTTTATTGTCTTTTACCACTGAGTATCAGGATAGGTTTTGGCTTTACTGTTTAATAGCTTGTTTTTATGCAGAATTTTTCACTGGGGCTACACTGATTTCCAAGGTAGTAATCATGTTACTGTATTTAATTATACATTCATTCTCTTAGACTCACTTTATGCTATTCAGTCTAATTTTTGGGGTATGCAGAAATTTGCTGGCAAGGTATCACACACACTAACCTATAGAAATAGTGTAGATTCATAGGTTCATTCGTATTCCAAGACCAATGAATCTTATGACCATTTACACTTTGCCAGTACCCTGCATCAGGCAGCATCCACTTTCTCTAGGAGGCATCGGTGAAGATTTAGGTCCCTGGTTCAACTACTAGTGGAGATATTGCACTTGTAGAGAAACAGGAGTCTAGGGCAACTGAGACTTTAATGGTGTATTAAGTGAGACTGAGATTTCCCTCCTACTAAAAAAGTTTATAAGATACTGAATAATGGAGTAGAACTTCCAGTCAGATACTGAATAATGGGGTAAAACTTCCAATCAGTCTTGGTAGCTTAGGGATTTTAGGCTTGTGATATTTCTGGTTAGGAACCTCTGGGGCCTTGCTAATTGTTTGATATGATTAATGAGTGTGACGCGTGTACACTGTCCCAGAAATCAAGGAGCCTCAATCCTCACCACTAACACCAGTGAGGAGCGTCCATATAGGGAAAGGATAATAAATACACACACAGCAAAGTACAATTTCCCTTAAGAGCACACAGAGACCACAGTCAGTCTGGGGCTGGTTTCTCCCTTTCTCTCCAGGTCCCCAATAAGACTCCCCACTGGAACAGCTATAGGGTCCAGATCTCAGCCTAGTGGGCAAGTTAAAACTTCCAGCACCCTCTCTGTCCAACCAGTGCTTCATGTCCCTGCCCAGGTAGCTAACACACACACACTTTGAGATTAGAGTTGTATACAACCACACAGACACTCCTGGGGAAGGCTGGCACAGGTTCTCCAGCTGTGCCCCTTTTACCCAGGCAATATGGTAGTGCCACTTGCCACCATACACTAATACTTTTCAGCTACTAAAAGGCTCTTATGAAAGGGTGTCCCATTATACTGTGCAATAATATTATCTAAGTGATAAGTGCAACTGAACAGTCAAGGCTTATTGGAGTGGCTTGGCCAGTATCACTAAATACATGCAATGTACTCTTAGAGCTTAAATTATCTCTACACAAAACAGCCACAGTTGAAAGGTTTAAAATATTTAATAATAAATAATAAAAACATAAGTCAATACTTCTTACTATACAGTGCTACTTAAAATAATACAGTAAAAAAGTTCTGATATCAATACAGAAAAAAAAAACTAATCCAATCTTCCTAGTTCCTAGCTGTATCTAAGAGAAAATACAGTTCTAAAATAAACTTACGTATAGAGCAAGACATTGCTGGTGAGTTGGATGTTCTCAAGACAAATGCTCTAATGCTCTCATTCTTTCCATCCTTAAATTGATAACACAGTACCACTGATTCATTTCAGATTACATCATTTCTTTCTAGTTTCCAGGCTAACAGAAACTCAGAGGTTAATAGTTCTTTTGATCTTGCAGCTGGTCAGGAAGCCAGAGCAATAAAATCAACTATACATGTAAATTCTAGACATTAACTCTGACCTCAAAATAGGCAGAATACCACCCTTTAGACATCTCGGATCCGAATTTTAGATCAAAGAATTTCACAATGCTTGACTTATCAGCTTTCTTACATCAGAGTGCAATGTGGTTACATTTTTGAAATTCAACATTTAGCAAAGAGAACAAGCATGTGGCTTACATTAATATTTACAACTGACAGAATTTTGTAATTCTATCTGGCTAGGCTGGCAACCTTCACCTATCTTCACAATGAGATGCACCCCAAAGGGGACATTATACTCCATAAATACCCTGATCAATGGTGTGTTTAAGGGAATGGCTACCTCTTTAGACCATGATGATATGCTTTTGCATTTAGGTGGGCTAAATAGAAGGCTTTCTTGACAAATCATGTCACATGATGGTCAAAAGAGAGGGGTTATTAGCCCAAGTACCTAAGTCTGTGACAAAATTTTCATTTTGTAGCAGTGTGTCATCTGTACATTACAATGAGAGGAAGGGTTGCCTATGAAAAGTGATGATACTAAGGGTTTACAAGTGAGAGTTTATGCAAAAGACTGTAGATGTCAGAGGGTGACATAAAACAACAGCTTCCAGTCATCATGTGCAAACTTTGTTAGCTAAAAGTCTTGGGTCTGTGCCAGGAGATCTAAGAAGTAAATAGCAAAAAGGAGAAGTCCCTTCACCAAGCCTTGAGGGACACCATTGGTCACTTTCATACTTGCCGATGAGGCATCTACAGCTCATATTGTGTGCCTCTGTCTTTCAGCCAGTTTGCTGTTCATTTTACCACATATGGTGTATTTTGAAAGCAATTAGCTTTAGTGTGTGATAGAATGTTAACATACAAGAATGACGGTAAGATGACCATGATTTGATTTGAGCATGCAGCCTTCTGATCAGGTGTCTGATGCACTACCATTGCACCACAAGGTATGAAAATGTACAGTTTTGAACAGAGGTCCTTGAGTATCTTATAGGTTCATAGGTAAGTATTAGCTGCTCTTGTGGACCTTTATAAGCTTAGTGAATTTACCCTTAGTGAGAATCAAACCATATAACTCTTGCCTTAGTGGTAAATACCTTAACCAATCCCAACACCAAAATGCCAACTTGTAACATATTAAAGCTTTTTGTTTTAGGAATTTTAACATGGGTTCATAAGTAGGTACCTGGCTAGCTGCCCTTTTCAGCTATTTTAAGCCTAGCCAGTTTCCATTGCTAGGAGTTAAACCCCATACTTGTCTGTGAAGTAAACACCTCAACCGTTATGCCACAGTGTCAGCATGGGGAATGGTGTCGACGGCTTTTGTCCAGTCAAGATACACAGTGTGCACTGCATGGTCACCATCATTAGCCTCAGTAACTCTTTTGGAGATGTTTATGCATCTGTAACACTTTTGGAGAAGTTCACCATGTTATGTAGCCAAGATATACCCTTTACAAAGCCAAACTATTGTGGGTCAAGTGTAACAAGAGTCTGTCACAACTTATGAAGTTTGTTATAATGCACCCCATAATTTTGCAGATGAGGCTTGAAGAGCTGACAGGACTTTAGTTACCCAGGTCAGTCATAAGGCAGCCCTCACAGAGGGGCATTACCACTGCAGTAGGTCAGTCATGAGGGACAAGGCCAGTAGCTAAACTTAAGTTAAACAGAGAGGTATGTCTGCAAGGGCATGATTAACACTATTTATTATACAGCTTGGTGTACAATATGTAGCAGTAAATAAAGATACAATCAAAAGGATTGTTGTATACCAGAAATTTGACAAAACTAAGCATTATGCATTTTTTTAAATCCAGATGTTACAGTGTTATAAAATGTTTTATGGAGAGTAATAGACCTTGTTGTTAAGCTGTTGTTAAGCTGTGTGGTGTACTTAATTGGAGCAGTCACTGGCAGTACTGAATATTTTGGCTCCGGCCTTTAGTGAAATTAAACTTTAGGGAAAGGACTACATGGGCCCATCCACTGCCTCCCTTCCATACTCCAAGTATGCCCTCTCCTTCCCTCCATCCTGGCCTTGCAACACCATTCAGATTACTTTTTTTCTTGGTTTCTCATACTTTATTGGACTCTTTAGATTTTCTTGCATTCTTTCAATATATCACAACTGTCCAGTATCACACTATAATAAATGAGGAAATAATCAAATTAATCTGGATATCTCCACTCCCCAGAAGCCATTAGGGTCTAGATGTCCTGAGTTCCACTTTAGACCCTTTTTTAAATCTTTTGAACCAGACATGGCTGTAACAAAAACTGTGGCTAAAGAAAGACATTTTTTATTCTTCATTTCTTATTTCATCCTTTCACCACTCCCTAAATACCAAAGACTGCAGTGCAATAACTGTGGACATATCTCTCAACTGTACATATTTTCGCAGAATGCCCAGATTTTTGGCTCATATTTTAGTTTATAAGAGCAGTGTTTAAAATATGTCCTTATTTTGTTGGGCTTTGTCCAGATTTCTTGCACTAAGAGGTTGAGATGTACGACTGTGGAGAAAGTAATAGAATTAAGCTGATAGTCTGGAGGTGATTTGGCCTCAGAAGTCATGGGATTCTAGATGCTGTGAAGTGCATTTGAGCTTTTTTCCCTAGCCTTTTGTTACAGTTATGGCCTGGACAAAAATTATAGAAAGAAATTCAGTCCTATTTTTCCTTCAAGGACAAAAATGAGTTGTACCCAAGTCTTAATGTTCAAAGTTGATAAAAAAGTGATACCCAATAAACTGAGACTATAAATGCTTACAAAACTACACAAATCATATCTTAGCACAGTCTCTGTCTCTTAGTCAAAAGGAAAAAAGGTAGTCACCTTTTGTGTATCCCTCTGATGTTAGATTGGGATAAAAGTGAGTGAATAAATGGCCTCAGTCATGCAGTTCAAATTGCTGCTGTCACACAACATACAATCTGCATCTTCACCCCCAATCCCAAAAGACAGCTACCATCTGTGTATTCATCAGGCAGCACATCCAAAATACAGCTACCATCTATATATCTATCAGGCAGCACTCCCAAAAGACAGCTACCTGTGTATCCATCTGGCAGCACCCCCAAAAGCCCCCCCCCCAACATGTATCCATTGAGCAAAAAGAATATAACATATTTTTAATGGGTGATCTTAGATCTGCATTCACAGTGTGCCTCCGTACCCTTACCTTCCCAAAGTTAGCTACCCGTGTTTGCTTCTGATATGCCATTGTGGGAAAAGTGAAAAAAAAATGATCACAGCCGTAGCCTGTTGCTCCTAGACAGTACCGTGCCAGTACACAAGCTGTGGTGGTCTTTCATGCATGTCTCAGAGGTCTTATTGTGTGAAAAGTTAAAGAAATAATAACCACAATGTCACAGTCCCATACAAGCTATAGTGACTTTCTGTGCATACTTCGGGGGTAAACAATGACCATGCTTTTCCCAGTACCAAACAAGTCATAGTGACCTTTGTACATACCACTGGGGTAAACAGTGACCATGCTTTCCCCAGTCCCAAACAGGTCATAGAGACCTTCTGTGTGCACCTCTACAGTTTGATTGTGAGAAGAATTTAAGAAGTAATAATCTCACTGCTCCCAGTCCTCTCCACCCCCACATACAAGTTATAGCAAACTTCTGTTCATACCTCTCAGCAGGACCAGTTGTAGAACATGTGGCTCTAAGGCAGAAGCCCTCATTAAGCCTGTATGAAAAGGCATGCTTGTTAAGCACCATTCTTACATCAGAAAGGTTCTTAAGCTTTTATTAAGTACCTCTTACTGCTGTTAAGTTATAGTCACACACTAAAGAATTAACAGATTCATAGGTGTGTACTAGGCTAACAGCCCTGTTGCCTATATAAGCTTAGCCCAAGAAGATTCCCTGGCATCATGCCACCCAAAGTTAGTTCCCAGTGCCCCTGTCAAGCAAGGCTACTGAAGTGATCCCCAGGGTGAACTTCCTATTGCCCATCCACTACTCAATATTTCTCTTAAAGAGGGCCAGTGAAGTGCTCTGCTTGACGTGAATGGGAAGTTTGTTCCCAGAGAATGGGAAGTCTCTGGGTTAGGAACCTGTCCCACCAGCATGTTCTGTTTATTGTGGTAATGAGGCTTAGGTTCCTGGAGTGTGTGGCAGGGAGGGATTGGCATTTCTTTAGGTATAGCATATCTAGCAGCTCTGGGTCACACATGACTTTGTAGGTTAAGCAGAGATCGCCTCCAATTAGGCAATAAGAGACAGAGTATAGCTGGAGTTTTTGAGTCTGCTCATATAGGGCATGTGTCTAAGGCCTAAGATCCTCTTAGTGAGGTATTTTTGTGGCCTTTTCAGTTGTTGTAGGTGTCTAGCAAGGTGCATACCAAATGGGGTGTTGTGTTCTATAATAGGTCTAATGAGGGACGAGTAGAAAGGGATTATGACTTATTTCTTCCTGGATGAGAAACCTTTTGTAATGAGATGTGCCACATAGAAGGGCTTTCTGACTACAGTGGCAATGTAGTTATCAAAGGAGAGGTCGCTGTCAACCTGTTTTTCCAGGTCTTTTATCACACCTTCGGTGTTTAGTAGACTATCACCTATGTGGTAGTTCATGGGCACCGATTTTTTCCCAAAGGGAATGACCATACACTTTTTGGCATTGAGCTTAAGGCCATGGTTCTTGCACCAGTCATTGGTGTCAGTGAGGCCTTTTTGTAGAATGTTTACATCAGTTGGAGAATCAGTAATGGCTCCCAGTTTGCAATCATTTGTGAACTTGGTCAGCCAGAGTCCCTTTGTGTTGGCTTGAACTTCAGAGAAGTAGATGCCAAACAGGAGAGGACCAAAGACTGATCCCTGTGGGACACCACTTGTAACTGGTCAGTAGTCAGATTTGGAGTACAGTACTTTCACATTGTGGGTTCTATCAGTGAGCCAGTTGACAATCCATCTTATGACATAGGGGTTTATGCCTAGTTTAGTGAGTCTATCTATGATTCCTGAGTGAGGGATGGTGTCAAAGGCCTTGGCAAGATCTAGGTAGGCTGTGTGAATTACCCTGCCCTCATCCAGAGCTCTGGTGACAGACTTGAAGAAGTTTATAAGGTTGAGCAGGCATGGTCTACCTTTCACAAACCCAAACTGCATGGGGTCCAGAGTTTGGAGATTCCCTATGTCCTTTTTTATAAGGTCCATGATGATGCGCTCCATAGCTTTACATATCAGACTCGTCAGACTAATAAGGTGGTAGTTCCCAGGGTCTGTAGTTGCTCCCCCTTTGTGGAGTGGGATGACCATAGCAGTGTGCCATTCGGTAGGAACAAAGCCTGGAATGAGGCTGGGATTGAACAGGGTACTCAGATGTGGTGCCAGTTCACCAATTCATTTTGTAATTCTTGTAGAACATAGCCAGAACATGTAGAACACAGCCAGGGATATTATCAGGTCCTTGTGTAGCTGTGATAATTGGGACTTGGGATTCCTCAGGTATTTTGATAGGGCCTTTAGGGGGTGAAAGTGGGGTAAAGTTTGCACTGAACCCATCGGCCAATATGTTGGCAACATCAGTTGGTTCTGTATATGTATTGCCATTGTGCTGTAACTTAGAGCAGATCTGATTATTGCCAAGTAGATTCTTGACATAACTATAGAATGTCTTGTGGCTGCCTTTAGAATCTGCAGCAGTTTTGTTTTTGTAGCAAGCTTTAGAGGATTTGAGGATGGATCTCATTTTTTTGCTGAGGCTAACAATGGAGTTTTTCCAGTCTTGGGAATTCACCCTTTTCTGCAACAGTTTTTTTCCTTCTGTTGTAGAGTTTGTTTATGGTGAGGGACCACCAGACTGTCTTGCTTTTTTATGAGGAGAGCGTCTTGGTTCTGTTTGGCATGGCCCGTTCCATGAACTTGTGTATGTGCTCATACAGTGCATTAGTGTATGAATCAGCAGTCATGCACCTATTTTCCATTTGCATGGGTGTTGTGAAGGTAGCCACCTCTGTTTTTAGAAACCCAAGGTTGGCTTTGGAGAGTTTTTTTACGGTGGTTTCATTTAGGGGGTGAGGGTGGGATGTGGTTATCCATGGTGATTAGCTTGTGGTCATATCTGACCAGGGAGGATTTAATTACTGGTGTAGAGCAACAGTCACCCATGTTTGTAATGACCAGGTCAAGGATGTTTCTACCCCTGGTGGGGGTAAGAATGAGTTGGTCCAGGGCATTGGAATTAATGAATTCCAGAAAACGTTGAGCAAGTGTGTTGGTACATGAGTAATTTTCCCAGTTAATGGAGGGGTAGTTAAAGTCTCCCAGTATAAGGGTATTTGGTTGTACCCTAGTATTTTCCAGTGTGTTTAGGAATGTGGAGTAGGAGTCTTGGGACATGGTGGGGAATCTATAGCAGGCTATAACCTGGATTGCAGTTTTACCCAGTGTTATTTATACCTAAAGTATCTCTGATGCATTATGTTGGGCTACTAGTCTGGAGGTGTGCATATCCTTTATGAATATGGAGACACCACCGCCTTTAGTGCTTCGGTCCAGGTTTAGGGGCCAAAAGATGTGGTATGAATTATAGCCTGGTAGTGCTGGGGTGATCTCTGGAGCCTTGAACCAGGTCTCGGTCACTGCACAGATGTCAATGCTGTCCATTTTAAGGAGTGCTTCGAACGAGTGCATTTTGAGATTTAGACTTCTAGTGTTGAGTAGCATAACCCGCAGATTTTGTTTGCTTGTAGCTGTTATGGTGGTAATGTTGTCTTCAGGACATTGCTAAAAAAGGCACCATAGGGGTGGCAAGATCCTTGGCCAGTATCCGGAATCCCTGAGGTGACAGGTGCAGGCCATCTCTGGTGAAGCATCGAGGTCTGGCGATCATGTTATCCCAGGCAGACAGATACTGGACCCCCTTAGAATGACACCAGAAACTTAGCCAGTTGTTGGAAGTCAATCATTTCTACTTGTACTGTGGTATCATTCTGGGTGATGGTAGGATGCTACTCAGAGCTAAGGTCATACCTGCCTGGGCTACAAGATCCAAGAGCTCCTCCATATCTCTTTTCATGTCATCCGTGGAGGTACATCTCAGGTCATTCACACCAGCATGGACAATGATAGAGTCTTATTTGTACCTGTTGTGGAGAGACCTAAGTGCATGTGTTATGTGGTGAATCCTGGCACCCGACCGGCAGCTGACCATAACTTTCTCCTTATTCAACCTAGTGAGTGGGACACCAGTGTGCCTTACTACTGAGTCACCTATGACTAGTGTATTGGGTAAGTTGTTTTGCCTTATGGGATTTGGTTGAGTGGCACACTGTTTATGTGAGCTGTGTGTCTCATGGTTTGTGCTGGGATGTGGTGGTTGTTTGTGTTTCTGCCTCGGAGGTCTCTGTTGTTTGGGCAGATCCTCCATGAAAGTAGATGTGTTTTTTGTGTTACTATGTGAGGGTTGTGGTGGTGTAAGTTCTGGAGGGCTATGTCCTGAATGTGGTGTGGTGCAGGTGTTAACCTTCTCCTCTTGACTGGCTAATCCAGTCTTTGCTGGAGAGTTCTTGGCTTTCAGTTTGGCTATATATGTGCATCTCTCACAAGTCATAGTGTTGGGAGGTAAGAGGAATGGGTTGTCTGTGTACATGAGGCAGTTGCTACATTGCCTCAGGATGCCCAAGTTCACCAAGTTGACAGGAGAAAGCACAGGGAACTGACCTTTAGACATGCCTGGATATAAGCTCAATATATTAAGTATTGAAGCCTTTTACAGGAAAAGTGTCACTCAAAGTGTTTGAGTCTGTACAGAGAACTGCCAAACACTTGAGGGGAAACTAATACATAGACCCTGAAAATTTAAGGATGAAGTATTTAGTCAGATATTCTAAAGTTAGGAAAACATCAAGCAGTAGTTACTGAAAAATAAAGAATTAGCTTGTCAAGAATAATGAAAAGAGGGGAGTCGCATGAATAACTGTTGCCTGGATACTACTAATGCTGGTCTCAGCACAGCTTCACTCTGTTGGGATACAATACTCCTCTGCTTCTTCTCTCACCAGAAGCAAAATGTTAGCACCAATCCCAATAAGAGAAGCAGGCCACAGCCTGCTTGGTAATCCACAGTCTTGTTCCAGATTTTGCAAGGGTCTGCAGGCTTGTAGCCTTTTTCTGGTAGATTTCTCAAATAGCAACCAGACCAATTAGGTACGTTAAGCACAGACACTCACTCTCCAACCAGAAAGAGTCAGGAATCAATGCAATCTGCTCCTACTCTCACCAGGATCAGAATATAAGCACAGATTCCTAGCTATCACCTATAAAGCAGTTACTAAGATTTCTGGAGATCAGCAGTCTCCAGGAAATAATGTAACTGCACTTCTTCTCTCACCAGGAAAAAAGGGAAGCACTAATCCTAAGATGACTACAGAGAGGCAGAATGTGGGCTCCAAAAATTGGTGGTAGTGCAATAGATGTGTAAAGGTAAGATGAAAAAAATGGTTTATCCTAAACACTGCAGTGTGCACTAGAGGAGTTAGATGTGAAAGTAGGTAACGTTTTACCTGTCTAAAAAGCTAAGTTTTGGTGGAGAGTCACTATTTTTAAAACAGCAAGATAGATTGAAAGGGGATGGTCACTTTTTTTATTCTGGTACTATGGAATACAGTAGGATGGCCAATAAATTTAAATAGTTGAAGGGAAGTGATTTCACAAAATGATAATTTTGTGCTTACTCACACCAACCAGTAAAAGTAAAGAGGAACTGAGATATGTGGTCAAATTAACATAAGGGGCAGGCAACTAGAACAATAGTGATATTTTAAGAACACAACAGTAACCGGGTGGGAGGGTGGAAAAATTTCTCTCTGACTCACAAGAGACATAGCTGTGGTGTCTTTTCAAGTTTTAATATGCAGTTAAAAGCAGAATACAAGTAAAACACAGTGTAAAGAAAACAAATCACAGTATACAAAATAGAAAAAGAATATAAAGCAGTACAGAATGCAATAAATAAAAAGCAAACCAACTTTTCCCTCAAGGCAAACTGCAGTAGAGTCTGGGTGAGCCTTTCCAGTAGCAATCAGCAGTCCCCAAAAACGAGTAGTGGGAAGCTGGTAAACACTTCATTTGGACTGTTTTTTTTTTTTTAAAGTCTAAGTGAAGTGTTAACAATCTGAACAGCTTCTCACCTCTCTTCTCTGGTGATTGCTCTCTCTGGAAACAGTAAATGTGTTACATTACTACAAAACCTTTTTTTTGTGTCACTGTTGCATATATGGTCACTGGCTCACATAGCATAAAGATGCAACATCCAGTGCTTTAATAATTTTCTATGAAATTTCTGTGCAGTCATTCTGACTCATATTTGCACTACACTCATATTTTGTCACATATATAACACTGCTATGGCAGTAGACAACCAAACACTGCCTTTTTAGATCACTAACTGCCCCTTTTGCCTTTCAGCACTTCCCATCCTTCAGCAGGTTCCAGCACCCCTGTATTCCTGCAAGAATTTAAACCGTAATTGTCTCTCAAGGTTCAGATTTTATCGGCAGTAAATAATTAGTTTGATGAGGCCTGCAGTCTACTAAAATGCTATTGTAACTCCTGTCATCAACCAAAAAATATCTCCAGTCACCAGTGTTGTCTCTCATGCTTTACTATTATTATTGCATTACAGTGGAGATATCTGTACTGCATCAGCTGCATATGTCCAGTTGAATAAGCAAACAGCTTTGGTTTCTGCTGTTGTCTTTGCATGTCTTTCATTGTACTACGTGCACCGTGGTATGACAAAGTCTGTGTCTGCTCCATACTGTTCCTGTCCCAGAGGATAAATAAAGGGCACCAGTTCCTGTGCACCAGTCTTTCATATGTCACCAACTTAATTGCATGTCAATGTATAGTAAACTTGTAGCCTGTAGTGTGCTGACCCCACACTTCTGAACTTTGAATGGATAAAGAAGTAAACTACATTTGGTTGAAAATGCTGTTAAATGTAAAAGTACAATACTTGCCTGACTCTGGTGTATCTCATATACGGGGAAATGGGGGGTATCTCCCTGTGATACTCAAATTCCATTCAGTCATAAATTATTTCTTTAAATTAATTTTTAATAGATGTCATATATATATATATATATATATATATATATATATATTATAAATTATATTTATATGGCTAGATAAGCACAATATTTTTCAGTTGCACAATATTTTATTCCAGTGATATTTTGCTATATTATTATGTTTTGTATAATTTTATTATGTGTATAATCTGTTTAATTGGCTGATATCATGTTTTGTTTGCCTTATGTGTGATTGTTTATTTTGTAGAAACTTTATTTTTCAGTTAAGAAAATGTATTCAGTTTGAGTTGCTCTTATCACTTTTGTCTTATTCTTGAGAAAATGATCTAATTCCTAGTTTTTGTTTTACTCTTATTTTATTACTGAATATTTATTTATTTATTTTTTGGGTATTTTATTTTATTATTTTTTTACTTCTGCTTTTTGATTTTTTATTTTTATACATTTATTGATTTATTTGTTTATTATTTTTTGTTGTTTTGTTAGGTCAGCTTAGGCTACATATTTTCCCCTTTGTCCCAGTGGAATGGCAGCGGTTTACATATGGATGCAGCCCCATAATGTCCAGGCAGTGTGCAGTTTTATTTTTAATTTGCAGAGTGCTGATATGTTAGTCTTGATTCTTGCCATGCTGACAGCTCAGGTTATGGAGCTGTCTGATGAAACATGGCCAAAGTAAATGGGTGATGGAACAAAGAGCTCCATATACCATTTGCATTACAGAAGGAGGGGGGAGCACTAAAAAAAGGCATCATTCAGAGGGCAAAATTACTTACATCTATTGTGTTCCCATTCTGAATTGCACTTTTTTCAATCCATTAGTTATATAATTCAGCAGGTGCTTTCCACCAGTTTATTTAATAAATTTCACTTGCAGTTCTTCAAGTCAGGGGTTAACCCTCACCAGGAAATTTTCTCCAGTAGGGAGAAACTGTGGTCTCTGTTTTGAAAATCAGTCTGGATGAGATCTTTGTTAGAAATTTTGCATCATTCTGAGAGCTAATAAATGCAAGTTCATTAATATCCTCTAAAAAAATCAGGAGAAAGAAAACTATAGTTGTATTAGGATCCATCTAATTATCACTTAGAGTCACACTTCGAAGATTAGCATAGTTATTAAAATTTACTAGGCTATTAAGGCTATCTAATTAGCATCATTAGGTAGTGCCTTGCTGGCTTATCCATACCTTTCCTAGTGGAATCAACAACTAAGCTCTCCCTCTTTGCTTTCTGGGTATATGCCTATCATTTTGTAATTGCTTCCTCCTCCTCACACTCCCATCCATTGGTCAAGATTGGTCTGAAATCCTCCCATTTTCTGCAATCTCTGCCTCCTCTCGGGATTTTGTGGTGCTCTGCCTCACATCTTCTATTTTTGTGTCTGTGTAGGGAGTCTCTTCTCCGGTGGCTGTATCTCTGGGCAAGGGTTTCTCCCTCCCCACCCTGTGGTTCTGAGGGATCTAGATGAGTTGAAGCTTCTGATGTTCTAGATTATTTGGGTTGACAGCAATAAATACGACTGGGCATTATTCCCCTCTTCTTTCTATCCTCTGAGCAAAATATGAGCTGTTTTCTTTCGAGCGGGGTGTCTGAACTTTATTTTTGAGACCCTTTTTTGGTTTTATTTATGAACTTGGTGAGTGACTTTTGGCAGCAGGTCAAATCATGACGGAGATCCGAGGTGAGCACATGTACTCATTCATAGTAGGAATGAGTGATGAGTGAGTGACTTCATGACCTTAGTGATGACGATGTCTACTCCTCGAATGGGTCCCTAGATCTAGAGGTGGTGGCTACTAAAGGTTTTTCCACCATGAGTGTCAAAACTCTTCTCTCAACCTCAGTGGATGGGTCCCCCCTGACTTTTCTGTGCTCAGTGGATTGCCACCTATATGGTAGCTGTAGCTAGGGGTTTTTTTTGTTTTTATGGTAGTGCAATTTTTTTGTTTTAACTAGGCCATGGCTCTGGCACCACCAGTTATCCGTTCTGTGCTTTCTGTCTGGCCCCTCTGGTGTCATCTGTAGAGGACTATGGCGCCCAGTTTGCAGTCATCTGCAAACTCTGACTTTGTCAGCTCCATGTTGTAATGTTTGCTTCAGAACCCAGGAAGCTCAGATGTGTCACAGGAGTGGACCCTGCCACTGGGCCCAGGTGTTGAACCTCTTGTGATGACTGGTGGCACTGACATGGCTCCAGTTTGTGGTTCTGTCCTCAGCTGTCACTTAGCCATGTTGTCTGTTGCTATGGGTGACCATGTTTACATGCAAGATATATGATGATACCTGAGTGAGGTAGTATTTGCTCAAGGCCTTTGGGTCGTCGAGTAGGGCTGTATGGACTGCCTTCCCTCATCAATGGCCTTGGTGACTGTCTCGAAAAGGTGACAAAAATCCAAGGGCAGGATGATGGCTTTGACAAAGCGAAACTGGGTTGGATCCAAAGTCTGCAAGTTCCTCCATCTGTTATTTCTATGAGTTCCATTATGATCCTCCATGAAGTTTTGCATAAGGCTTGTCAAGCTAATGGGGGGGGTAATGAGGGGAAGAGGGACAGGGTGAGTGAAGTGGGACCCTGTGTACCCTGGCGCCACACCGGCCGTTAAGCATGATGTTGTGCAAAATCTAAACAGCCGTCCTAATCCAGGGGTTTGTAAGCTGTGTGGTTCGTTTAGCTATGGGTGGCCACTCCCCGGGACCATGTCCCATGGAGACCATGTGTTGTTTTAGGTTGGGGTGTTTGGGGTTTCACCTGGGGTGCTTGGAGGTGTCTCTCCCTAGCCTCTAGATATCTCTCCTTTTTTGGGGGAGTTTGCACTGAACCTGTCAGCCAGTATGTGTGCAATGTGTGTAGGTTCAGTAATTTTCACATCATTTTGAACTAATTCTGAGCATATATCTGGGAGGTTTCTTTCCTTATAGCTTTCTAAGGCTAAGGCCTTCCTGGGCGATTTTTTCTTCTTAATTTTTTCGATTTTTCTCTTTTGTTTTGGATGATTCTCTGAGGATGAGAGTTTTACTTTTTTATATATATGCTTTTTACCTTTCAAGGATTCTTTTTTTCTTGCTCTTTCTTGTTTGCTTGTTGTTGTTGTTGTTTATGGCTGGTCTGGCACTGGCTTGGACCTTTGGTACTAGGCTGGTCCTAGTTTTGTTTGGGATTGCTGAGGATTGCCAGATCCATTTGGTGCTGTGAGAAGTTGTAAGTGATTCATTTGTAAGCATTTATAAAGTTATTCAGCAGTTTGATAAATTTCGAAGGCACTCAAGTTAGTTTTCAGTGAAGTGGCTTTTGTTTTGCTTTTTTTTGTGGTCTTTTTTTTTGTTTCAGGTGGGGGGGGATGAGGACCTGACCTCCAGGTTAGGGATGAGGACCTCCAAGCGAGATGATCTCACCAGTGAGGGGTATACTCACATTTTGAGTTTCGGTTGTGATGGATGTGATCGTATGTTTGATGATGGGTGGGGATGGTGACTCCTTGTTCCATGGCATTTGGAGTTTTGTTTCCAGGATGTTATTTAGTTGAATGAGGAGAGGTATGTTGTAGTAGTCGGGCTTGGGTGTAGTTAGTGTTCCCAGTATGGGGTAGTTGAAGTCACCTAGTATGATGGTGTTTGGATTACATTTATCCTCCAATGTTTTCAGAGAGGACATTTGAGAGCCCTGCCTTTGAGAGGGTGCCCTAATTGCAGCAACAAATTGCATGGCACTGAGCCTCTATGGTTAATTGCACCTGGATGGTTCTTGCCACCAATCTTGAGGTGTGGAACCTTGGGTGGGTATATGAACCCCCTCCTTCCTCCCCCTTGGTGTTGGATTTTTTTCAGTTTTGGGATGAGGTGAGGTGAGAGGTGAAAGGGTGTAGTGCTGGGGTGCTCTCAGGGACACAGACCTTTGTTCTGTCACATGAGACACATCGATGTTCCATATATTGAGAAGGGGAAAAGGTTCTTTTCTTTGAGATTTCTGGCATTGAGCAGCATTATGGCATTTTTTTTATTTTTGACTGTGACATTGTGTGAATTAGTAGATTAGTATATTATGTCTATTTGTAAACATAAAGATTAGTAAATATGGTAATATATTTATTATTTAACCACAAAAATTCTGCTTTTAAAAGTCAGTTTTTTTGGAGAGGAGGATGATAGATGTGTGTAAAATGTGTCATAATTCATTTTGATTTATATTCTGAAGTATGTTAGTTATGGTTTTTGTGCGCAATGTCTGCAATGGTTTCTGGTACACTCTGGTGTTGGCTAGCTCTACAGCAGATGTATTTTGCAGTTATTCTATGATGATGATATTGCCACAGTAAGTCTGTCGTTTTAGCGTGTCCTCGCTGGCTAACTAAAGCTCGCTCTCTAGAAGCAGTTTAATTCAGTTCTGTAGCAGTCTCTCTCTCTGTATTCTCTCTTTTCTCTCATTTTTTATCTTCTTTTGTTCTCTTTCTCTTTCCAAAGCCATACGCACCCTCCATGCATGCAGTAATACATCTGAGCAAGTACATCTGAGCAAGTGTTACAGGCTCACAAAGGCAGTCAAACAACCCCACTTATTGACATGTCATAGTAGTTAACTGTATTTATTTTTTTTTTTATATTTTTTTTTTTTAGCATGGATACACACTGCTACTGCTACCCCCATCTCTCCTCCCCCCATCTCCAAACCTCTCTTTCCATTATTCTGGTTATATTGTAAGACTTTGTTCCTGACTTCTTTTACAACAATATGAATACCTTTAATTACTTTTTTTTTTTTACTCCTGCCCAAGCACTTATACTTTTTTTCATATATTTGTAGCTGCTTACAGGAGTTACCTTTCCTACCTTCTTTGTTATCTTAGTTTTTTTTTTTTTTTTTTTTTTTCACTTTTTAAAGGCAGGCACTCCACCACTCCGTCTCCACTTCCACTCAGCTACGGCTCACTCTCCCACCCTACCCCCCCCCCCACCACACACACCCCTCTTTCATTACATTTACACTTCCTGTAACTCTATCCCTCTCTTCCTTAACCAATAACATACCTGATATCTTTAACAACCCCTACCTCTTGCCATATCCCTTTCCTTAAACACAAGTATATTTGCACCACCACATAAACCCTCAACAGCTAATCCCATCCCTACATTTCAATATGTATAATACACTAAAACTCTTATTCATTCCTCTTGCCCTTACTACTTTAATACATGGGCTGTCCCTACTCGCCACCATCCACAACCAATCAATCACAATTTTTCCAACATCTGCAATGCTAGCTATACCCATAGAATATAATTTAACTAGCTACTCCAACATATCACCATCCCTATTAGTAACCACTACTCTATATCTAACCAAACTGCAACTCTTCTCCACAAATACCAAACTAAAACTAACACAATACTATCAACATATACTTTTGATACGAGCACCCCAGCCACAAACAGTACTACATCCCCTCCTTGCCTTAACTCAGTGTGGGGATATCCACCCTAACCCTGGCCCTCAAACCTTGCCCCAAAACAGTCACCTAAAAGCCAACATCTGCATCTCATAACAATTAATGCACAAAGCCTCTTTAACAAAATTACTGAATTCCAGTCCTGGCTGTGTCACCATTCACCAGACATAGTAGCAATAACAGAAACCTGGCTAAAGAAAGCACATTTCTGACACTGACATTCTCCCTCCAGGATGAAAAATTCTATGCAAAGATAGACCCCACAAAAAAGGTAGAGGTGTAGCCTTACTTTTTCAAGAATCCTTAACAATAACTATTCATCTCAAACCTGTCCCAGCTTTCAATAATATGGAGATCCTACTTACATCCCTTCATATAAACTCTAATAAACATCTCTGCATTGCCATTATTTACATTCCCCCAGGTCAAAACATCCCCTAGTTGGAAGTCTTCCTATGTTGGACTAACCAAAATGTATGCCATGAAAGTATTATTCTAGGAGACACTAACATTAATTGGCAAAACTTAACCTCCAAAATGCTTGCCAATAGCATAAACCTACATAGTTTCACACAGCCTGTCACAGAGCCTACTCAAGCTTTAAATACCAAGCAGAATCTACATTAGACTGGATTCTAGTATCTCACCCCACTACTACTCTGACACCAGCACTCTCCCAAATATTCTGAGTGACCACCTACCTGCTTTCATCCATAGAAGTCCAAATCCCCAAACCTCACTTATACAAATCTACAAGGAACCTTGTCAACTTTGACCAAAATGTATTCATCTGTATCCTACATGCTCAAAACTGGACCACAATAAAAACCTTGCCACTGGATGACACTGTAGATTATTTTAATAAACTCTTTCCAAGTACATTAAGTAGCTTAGCTCTTCTTCATGCCAAACAAACAAAACCTAGCCATGACCCTTGGTTAACAAAACAAACCCTCTTCTTCAGAGACAGAGCTTGGAAAAAAATGGCAAAAACATAGAACTCAAGCAAATGAACAGAATTATAAACAACTATGTAATACTGCAAAAAAAGTGTCATAACTGATCAGAAAACCTACTTCTCCTCACAACTGTCCACCCAAAAGAATAATCCTAAAATATTCTGGAAATCTGTACCCTCCCTCCTTAATCCAGGAAACCTTAAAAATCCATCTCCCTCTCCTGACAAAAACTCTCACCAGATCGCTCAAATGTTTAACATCCATTTCATTGATACCATACAAAAACTAATAAAGGCTTCATCTACAAAAAGCAGACCTAACTCCCAAAATGACACACAAATGGACCTCAAATCTACCTCTATGGGCTCTCCTGACTTTAACCTATGTAATCCTTCCTTCTCATTACAACCAGTACCTACATCCTTAATTCTTAGATTACTAGCCAAACTAAAGCCCTGCTCACTCTCTGCCAACAATTTACCACCTGAGTACTTACAACTTGCAGCCAAAGCTGTAGCTTATCATGTAAGCATCTTTATTAATCATTCAATATCTGAATGATATGTCCCCCAACTGTGAAAAAAGTCCATTATAACTCCTCTACACAAAGGCGGTAATACCCATGATATCTCAAACTACCAGCCAATCTCCATACTCTCTCCACTATCAAACATCTTAGAGAAATGTGTACAAACCCAACTACTAAATCACCTCATCAACAACAACCTCCTAGCTCCCATTCAACATGGATTCCATCCTGGACACAGCACAACCACAGCTTTACTCTCCTTCACTGATGCTGTGAATAAAGCTATAGCTCTGGCCTAGTAACTTCTGTACTCCTATTAGACCTATCAAAGGCTTTCAACACAGTATCACACCCTAAGTTATTACAATGTCTAAGAAAACATGGATGCTCCCTAAGAGTATTAATCTGGTTCTCCTCGTACATAAATAATAGACAACAATCTGTTAGATGGCAAAACCAACAATCAGAGTATCTGGCCAATAACACAGTCCCACAAGGATCTATTTTAGGACCCCTACTTTTTAACATATTCATTAATGATCCCAATAAAGCCTCCCAACAAAGCATACGTATTCAATATGCTGACGATTCAACTGTCATCTCTATCTCCAACAATTTCTCTAACCTCCAAAAGATTGCCCAAAATTCATTTACATCCATAGAAACCTGGTTAAATGATGCTCAACTAATGCTGTACCCCAACAAAACTAAATTGTTACTATTTAAATCAAAACCTCCAGCCACAGATTTCAAGATTTTTTCACAAAACAATATAGAATTTGAACAAGTGAAAAGTTCAAAGCTTTTAGGAATCACCACTGATGATAAACTCTCTTTCGAGCAACACATTCCCAATACAGTAATAAAAAAAAAAAAAAAAAATGCATCAAACTTGGAAAACTATACTGACATAAGCTTTACCTAGATAAGCAAACAAAGATAAAACTAGCAAGCACTCTACTTAATCCCTCCCTCTTGTATGAAAGTCCCATTTTCACAAACCTCCATACATCTATTAGTAATAAGCTGCAATCTTGTTACTACAAGACAGCCAGATTTGCCACCAACATGGCTAACCGCTCACACCACTGTAATGCTATTACTAACCTGTCCTGGCTTGACTTTCACTACTATCTCCATTACTCCCAGTTAACACTCGCCCACAAGCTAATATTCAAACCTAATAGCTGCCCAGTACTTCAGTCTATGCTACACACATACACCTCAGCTAGACCCCTCCAGTCCACAAACAAGCAAACTTTAAATGCAATTAAACCCAACAAAAGAGCTGGACAATGCCTATATTCCTTTAATATTGGCAAACTGTAGAATGCCCTCCCTTCTAACATTACTCTGCTTGATTCCCTAAAAGCCTTTAAAGCTGCACTAACAACCCACTATCTAAATAATCCTACCTGCACCTGTGAAGTGCACTTCAAGCCTCCTTAATCCTACACACTTAACTACTCAGACTCTACTTCTAAAACCTCTACTGCATTAACTCCTTCCTCTTTATAATACTAACTTTCCAACTTACAATATTGTATTTACACTTATGATTACATTATGTAATTGAAAGTAGTATTTTACTCTGTATCTTTACAATCTAATAATATTTAAATGTTCAAAATTCACTTTGTACCAATTTACCTATCCTGTGTATTGCATGTATATATCTGTATTAACTATATATTTTATGTGGAACATTGCAATGTATGTGGAGCTTTTCTTCCCAGGCCTCCAATAATAATGTGTTTCTAACCCAGTGGACTTTCCCAGTCAACAAATGTGAATAAGTGAAATAAATAAATGTTTCCTAAAATGTTTACTCTTTCACTTGGAATTTTTTAACTATATTCAAATGCAGTGTAAAAACAATTATTACTGTGGCTTATGCTTGTTTATGCGTGTGTGTGTGTGTGTGTGTGTGTGTGTGTGTGTGTGTGTGTGTGTGTGTGTGTGTATGTATATAAAAGCAACAAGTCATCTATAATTTATTTCAGATTTATTACGGTTGCCCATTACTCTGTGCAAGGGTGATGGGGATGCTTATCATTGGTGGTCTAGGCTGGATGTGTGGGAGGGTAACACACTGTTGGTACATTGGCACAGTGAGTAGTCCTGCCATCTCACAATGCTTATCTCCCTGTCTGAGTCTTTGGCTGTGACTCCTGTGTGGAGTCTGCTTGTCCTCACAGTCTTTGTATGGGTTTTATTTAAGTGCTCTGGATTCCTCAGACACCCCAAAATTGTGCTATTGTGCTGCGTGTGGATTCATGTTCTCTTTGTCTATGTTTGTCAGAGGCTGTGTGTGTGTGTGTGTGTGTGTGTGTGTGTGTGTGTGTGTGTGTGTGTGTGTGTGTGTGTGTGTGTGTGTGTGTGTGTGTGTGAAAAATAATATTGGTGGATGTGTACATAAACCTCCTGGGTAATGAACCATGTATGACATAGAATGCATCCCAGAGCACTCAGATCTTCTGGAGACCATCATTCCTGGCTGTATAGGTGGTTGAGTTGGGTCAGCTGCTGTGGGCCCCACCTCTCTAAAAGTGACCTTACTCAGAGGTGGGCACAGACATCACTTAAGTTTGCATTGCATACTGTGGTCATTATTTCTTTAATGTTCCACAAACTCAAACTTCAGTGCTGTGCACACAAAAACTCTCCAGCTTGTGTGCTGGGTGGGAACAGAGTCGTCATTTTTTCTTTAACTCCGTCAAAATTGCACCTTAGAGGGGCATAAAGAGGATCACTATAGATTGTCTGGTGCCAGTGTATTGTGTGAGAGCAAGAAGTCTGAATAAATTACTGTGAGTGGATGTTTTCCACTTTTTTCACACTTGAAATCAAATGTATGTACAGGTGGCCATCAAATAGGTATAGTTGACAGGAGGCATGCTGTATATATACAGCTGACTGCAATAGGTTGGAATATATTGTTCTGCTCTGTTTGTTCTTTCAATTTTATCCTAGTATGAGTTCAAAGGAGTACAATGAATTTTGTGGTTAGGGCCAAATCAGCATGCTGTGGAGACGTGTGACTGCAACAACTTGAAATATGACTATTTGTATTCCCACTTCCATCACAATTTATCACCAGAGAGTTAGACTGAAAATGACTATTTTTTTAATGGGGGGGTAGGGAGGAAGGGAGTCATCCCAGATATGATTTATGTACACTCACATGCATTTTCTTATCAGTAACCACTAGTTTATTTGCAGCTACTGTGCAGTCATCCTTTTTTTTTCTCAGAAATATTTTTAATTTAAAATTGTCAGTGATACAGAATGGCAAACAGTCAGGTTAACAACAAACCAAATGCAAATATCTACAACAAATAAAAGAAACTTCAGTCCAATAACTACATACAATATATACATTAGAAGTCACCACAAATAGCTATTTTTTAAGTAGGTAATAAAATGGAGGATATTGGAAGGGGCATGTTATAGTGACAGGTACAAGTGAAGAATGTATGCTCTTTGATATAACCAGGTGTGATATAAAGATACTTAAATGTTGCGATAAAGACAGGAAAAGACTGAGTTTGTTGTAGGAAACACACCTCCTAGTCTATCTAATTGGGTTCATATATAAACTGATTTTAATTCTTAAGGATTAAGAATAGCAGGTATCCCCAATATTTATGATAATATTGTTTTTGATTTGTAGCTATATAAGCTAATTTATGAGAGGAAATGTACTTAATAGCTAGACTACGAAAGTCTTCCTATGAGATTGGGGATTTGACAATCCAGTTTTCTTAATAAGGGCACAAATTGTGATAAGAATATGTTTTAATTTTAGGAAGTGTATTTGTGGTTATATGTAGGATAGCCATTTCCCATGATAGGGTGGATTTTTCATATCCCATCTTCTCTAATCTAACTCTTAGAGAACACCATAAGTTGTGGACCCTATTACAGCCCCAAAAAAACTGCAAGATATCTACTATCGGATTTGGGCAGTATGGGCAGTAAGCTGAAAATTTGGGGTTAAACTTTTTAAGATTTGATGGCATATAGTAAGTGTTGTTGTTGATCATAATTTGAGTGTACAACAACTGTTTAAAGAGAATAAACTTAACAGTATTTTTGATGGCCACTCTTTTATTTTCTTCTGTAATTAATTGGCTTTTCTCCTGCCAATAGGTTGAAAATAATAGGGAACTCTGAGATTTTATACTTTTTATAAGTTTATATGTCCTAGAGATTGTTTTGTCTTTAGTTGCTAGATTTTTATATATTAGAAAAGCTAAGTTAATGTCATGTTGGTCAATTTTAATTTGTTGTAGTTTAGCTTTGATTAGATGCAGGACCAGACTAAAAGTAGTAGTATATCTTTTAGGGAGTTCCAGTTTCAGCCTTAGTTTTGATATAGTAGTTTTTCACCGTTTGTATATTTCTATAGAGGGTAGTTTAAGTTTAAGTTTGTTTGTTTTTTAATTAACAGGTTGGGATTTAGGTGAAGCAAGAACACTGGATAATTGTATAGATTTGAATAGATTTTGGATAGTTAGAATCATATGTTTAATCAATGGGTGTAAATTCCTGGTGTAAGAGTCTCTTTGATTTAAATTTATAAAAGGAAGAGATTTGGGGTTAAACTCTAGGGATTTAATTTGATCATACCAAATTTTAACCCACTGGGGTGTCTGTCTATTCATGTTAGAATCCTAGTTTACTATTTGGATCAACCTACAAGAAGTAGTTATGCTATAATAAAGTTTAAAGTCTGGTAATCCCAGTCCACCTTTATCTTTCGTAAGGGAAAGTTTATCATATTTAATTCTGGCAGATTTTGGATGCCACATGGATTTAGATATGGCATTTTTCTAAATCCTTAAAAAAGTTTTGAGGAATAGTTGAGAAAGTAGCATATAGTTGAAAGAGAATTCTAGGTAAGACATTCTTTTTGACCATGCTGGTCTTTGAGAGTAAAGACATATTAATATTCTTCCATCTATTGAGATTGTTTCCTATGTTAGCCAAAGCAGGTAACAAATTGTTCTTGGTGATCTCCTTAAAGTTGGAAGTATAAGTTACACCTAGATATTTTATCTGATATTTAATTTTGATCTCGCTATCAGGAAAGTAAAATTCTTTATGGCCTGGGGGATTTGTGGGAAAAACATAAGATTTACTCGAGTTTACTTTATAATTGGATATCTCGGAATACAAATCTATTGAGTTAAGTACTTTTGGGAGATCAGTGTTAGGAAGCTGAAAATATAAGTTTAAGTCATCAGCAAAGGCCGAATATAAAAGTTTTATGTTTGATAATCTGGGTATAAAATGGAGAGTTTTTTTGGGATATATATATATATATATATATATATATATATATATATATATATATATAAATGTATATGTATATATATATATATATATATATATATATATATATATATATATAAAAGAGCAAGGTTTCTAGATGTAAACAAAGGTAGGGAGACAGGGGACAAACTTGCCTTGTGCCATTAGAGATAGGGATAGGGTTAGTTTTGAGTTTATTAATTTGAATAGTAGTGGAGGTCTTCTGATAAAGAACCTTAATTATTTTTATAAATTCTTGTGGAATTCCAAAAAAAGGCAAGATATTAAATAAGAAATTTAGGTTTACTCTGTCAAATGCTTTGCTTGTGTCAGCAGTAAGGATGTACCTAGGATGTTTATCTTTGTCCAAAAGTCTTATAATGGTATCCAAGAGAACAGTGTTATCACATGTTTGCCTATTCTGCATAAAACCCATTTGTTCTTGGGAGATGATGGAAGGGAGAATGTTCTTCAATCTGTTAGCAATAACGTGGGCTAGGATCTTAAAATCCGTATTAATAAGGGGTATTGGTCTATAGCTGGCTGGGTCTGATGGGTCAGAGTTTGGTTTAAAATGTTTTTTGAGTTGTTAATATGTCTATCCATAATGCCATGCTGATTATATAATTGAATACTTTTAATAAAGTTTTTGAAATGTGATCTGAGAATTTTTGTTAAATTCCGCCGTGTACCCATCAGATCCAGGAGATTTACCTGATTAAGTTTATTTATTGCAATTTTACCTTCTTCTAAACACAGGGGTGATTTTAAAAGTTTTTCCTGATGATCAGTAATCTGTGGGAATTCTATATTATGTATAGACTCATAGGTTCATAGGTTAGTACTAAGCTAACCGCCCTTGCGAGCCATTTTAAGCCTAGCCAATTATCCCTTGTGAGACTCAAACCCTTCACCTTGTGTTTGTAAGGCAAACACCTTAACCATTAGGCCACCCTCCCAACCAAGAAATTTACTTGTAGAAGGAGAAGTTTTTGTGTATGGCCTCAAATGTATTTAGAATGTCTTGATCTTTATATTTTGAGTCCTTCGTATTTTATTTTTTTGATCCTTGGCAGACCATTTTTAAGATTAATTAATCTAGCAATTATTTTGGAGGGAGTTTGCACCCACTCAGAATATTGGTATATCAATCTCATCTCTACTGTGCAGTCATCCTTGAACATTTAATTTTGGACGTAACTTATTTCTTCATGAAGGAAAAAAAAGTTACTTTCCTATGTCATAATTTTTGTTCAGGTTATCAATGAACCAAAAGAGGAAAACTGGAGAACACTGTGGTGTATGCCAGGGTGACAGTAGATGGCAGGAGTAGGAAGTACCATTGAAAACTTTGTCTATGGTTTCATATCATTTAAGTCGGCCCATAGGTCACTGTGTGTGGCATTTAAAAACTGGTGCTTCTGAGTGTGCCTTGCTAAAAGGGGTGTGTCCTCCCGGAGGCAAGAGTTTTGTTTTCATCCCTCAAAGGGTGCAGCTTATCTGTCAGGAAATGGAAGGATAAAAAGTTGGCACCCCTATTCTTCAGTGCTTTGTGTAGTTCTGAGTTACTGCTGATGTGCTTTATAACCATCATTACTGTGTAATTGTCAATGACAGCCACTCTTCGGTCTAGTTTTGTCATCTTTCTTATAACGCACAGTCATTGGTTATCTTCTGTCTTACTGAATGCTTTAACTTCTGTGTTACCCCCCCCCCATCTTTAATAACCTTCAGTGGCACTCTGAATCTGGAATCTTTTCAGTTATTTTTATTTATGTGCAACTACCACATGTTTTGCAAGTTCCAGTGACTTTCCAGATTAGCAACCTATCAGGTTTTGTGCTACTAACATATATGCTGTGTTACCCTCTTTGCTATTCAGTCCAGAATCAATGTAAAGCTTTGCTATTGTCTCTGCATACAGTGTTAACTTTTCTGCAGCATCTTTTGTCTGGAATCATTCTCGTTATGTGTTACTCCTACCCCTTGATGCATAATCCGTGGTAGCATTCTTCTGCTTGCATTTAAGTTACCTGTAACACATTACACTTAAGTTACCTGGCACTTGCTCACTAAAGCAATTATATAAGTCAGCACTAAAAATTAAAAGCACTACACCCTCACTCCCCACTGGCCCTGGTTTTCAATTATTAAGGAATTCCCAATATTATTCTAGCATGTCCAAAGGTCAGTTGTCAATCTCCTCTCCGGTCCAGCTGGTGAATCTGGGAATCTTGAGGCAATGTTACAACTGCCTCATGTACACAGACAACCCTCTCCTCCTCCCAACAAATTCCAACACATGTGAGAGATGCAACCATATAGCCAAATTGGAGGCTAAGCTCTCTCAACTCAGTACTAGCATAACCAGTCAGGAGGAGAAGGAAACCACACTCACTACAATTCCAGTCTCACATAGACCTACCACGACAGCAAACCAAACACATAATCACACAAAAACATACTGAGGCTCTAAATAAAGATCTGCCAAAGCAGCAGAGACCTCCAAAGCAGACACCCAAGCAGCAAAACAAAACATGTGCAACACATATCTCACAAAGCCAGTATGCCAAACAGTCACAGCCCTTAAGACTAAACAACACACCTGATATACTTGTAATAGGTGACTCTATCATCAGGCACACTGACGTCCCGCTCACCAGGCTGAACAAGGAGAGGGTCACGGTGAGCAGCCTGTCGGGCGCTAGGATCCGCCACATAACACAAGCACTCAGGTCACTCTAAGGCAAGTACAAATATGACTCAGTCCTTGTCCATTCTGGTGTGAATGACCTGAGATGTACCTCCCTGGACTACATGAAAAGAGACATAAAGGAGCTCTCTGAGCATGTAGCCCAGGCCGGTATGACCCTGACCTTGAGTAGCATCTTACCCTCACCAAGAATGATGCCACAATATGAAGACAAGATGATCAATTTCAACAATTGGCTTAAGTACTGGTGTCATTCAAAGGGGATCCAGTGCCTGTCAGCTTGGGATGATATGCTCGACAAGCCATGATGCTTCGCTAGGGACGGCTTGCACCTGTCACCCCTGGGCTTTCGGATATTGGCAAAGGCTCTTGCTACCCCCATAGTGCCTTTTTAGGCAAGGCTCAAAAGACAAACCCACCTCCATAGGTATCACAAGGGATAAGAAACTAAGAGTAATGCTACTCAATGCCAGAAGTCTAAATCTCAAGATGCACTTTTCGAAGCTCTCCTTAGCATGGAGAACATCAATATCTGTGCAGTAACAGAAACCTGGTTCAGGGCCCGAGAGCACCCCAGCACTACCAGGTTATACCTCATACCATGCTTTTCGCCCCAAAACTTGGACCGAACCACAAAAGGAGTATCGATATTCATCAAAGATACCCACACCTCTAGGTTGGTGGCAAAGCACGAAGCATCAGAGACTATCCATGTGCAACTAACAGTGGGTAAAACTGCCTTCCAGTATATAGCCTGCTACAGACCACCCTCCCAAACCCAGGAACCCCACTCGGCCTTCCTGAGAACACTGGAAAATATGAAGGTCTCTCCAAACACCATTATATTGGGTGACTTCAACTACCCACACATAGACTGGGAGCATTACTCTAGCTCCAACACCCTAGCCCAAAGGTTCCTAGAATTTATAAACTCAAATGCTATGGAACAACTTGTTACCACTCCCACAAGAGGGGAAAACATACTGGACCTGATCATCACCAACATGGGGACTCTATGCTCCAGACCAGAAGTGTATCCCTCACTGGTAAGATCAGACCATAAACTAATCTCACTGGATATTCACATCCCGACCCCACCTCCTGCCCAGAAAACCACAGTGAAAAACCTCTCTAAAGCAAATTTCACACTCCTCAAAACTGAGGTTGAATCCTTCAAAGCCCCCGGGCCTGTGGAAAATGAATCCTTTATAAACGCATTCTATGAACACCTTCAGGAATGCATGGATCATGTGATCCCAAATAAAACCAAGACCCAATCCTCCAAAGGCAGACGTCCTGTCTGGTGGGCCCCAGCCATAAACAAACTATACAATAGAAGGAGGAAGCTACTAAATGATAGAGCAAAATCCCAAGGGAAGGCATCACTGATCAGTATTAGCAAAAACTATGGGCACACATAAAATTGTCTAAGGCCAGCGAGAGAAAAATTGCACAGGACACTAAGGATAATCACAAGGCTTTCTTTAGTTATGTTAGGAACCTGGGTGGTAATTCCCAGATATGCTCAGAATTAGTCCAAAATGACAAAAATACACGAACCCACAGACATTGCCAACATCCTAGCTGACAGGTTCAGCAAACTCCCCACCTCCCACCAAAAGGGCAAATATCTATCCCAGCAGAGTGCTGCCCCTGACATCTCAGATGCTCAGGTAAGAGCCGCCCTCTCCAAAGCAAAAACACAGCATCAATGGGACCAGATGGTGTCCCTACATGAACTCCAAGAAGAGCTAAACCCAAACATAAAACTACTGTTCAATCTCAGCCTTACTACAGGATATGTGCCCAAAGAGTGGCGTACAGCAACAGTGGTCCTTCTCCATAAAGGTGGTGCCTCAACGGATCCTGGAAACTATCGCCCCATAAGCCTGACTAGCTTGGTCTGCAAAGCTATGGAAAGGATCATCATGGACCTCATAAATAAAGATATTAGGGACCTACAAACACTGGATCCTACCCAGTTCGGCTTTGTTAAGGGCAGATCCTGCCTCTTAAACCTGGTTGATTTCTTTGAAACAGTCACCAAGGCCATTGACGAGGGAAGGTGGTCCACACAGCCTACCTGGACCTCAAAAGCCTTCGATACAATACCCCACTCGGGCATTATAGATAAGCTCACCAGCTTAAATATAAACCCCTATGTCACTAGATGGATTGCAAACTGGCTCAAGGACAGAACCCACATGGTTAGAATTGCTGGAGCCATGTCAGACTCCAAACCAGTTACAAGTGGTGTCCCACAAGGCTCAGTCCTGGGACCTCTCTTGTTCGGTATATATTTCTCGGAGGTACAGGCCAACATGGAAGGACTGTGGCTGACCAAGTTCGCAGATGACTGCAAACTGGGTGCCATAATCGACTCTCCAGCCGACACAAGCATCCTCCAAAAGGGCCTCATAGAAACAGACAACTGGTGCCAGAGCCATGGCCTCAAGATAAATGCCAAAAGTGTATAGTCATCCCTTTGGCAAAAACAAAGTGCCCACAAATTACCACATAGGTGGTAATCCATTAAGTACAGAAGAAGTAATTAGGGACCTGGGGACCCAAGTTGATAGCAATCTCTCATTTGACAACCACGTGGGCAAAGTGGTTAGAAAAACATTTTATATAGCCCACCTGATCATGAAGGGATTCACATCTAGATCAGGGGAGGTCATCGTGCCTCTTTACTCATCCCTCATCAGGCCCATAATTGAGTACAATGCCCCTTTTGGGATGTACCTTACCAGACACCTGCAGCAACTGGAAAGACCCCAAAAGTACCTCACCAAGAGGATCAAAGGGCCCAAACAGATGCTATATGCTGCCCGGTTAAAGAAACTCCAGCTCTACTCAGTGGCATACCGCCTGTTCAGAGGCGATCTGTGCATAAAGCCATGTCCAACCCGGAATTAATGGACATGCTGCACCTCAGAAAATCCAAATCCACCCCGAGCTACGTTCGAGAGACTTGAACCTCAGCACTGAAATAAATAGGACATGCTGGGGGGACAGATTCATAACTCAGAGACTCCCTTCACTCTGGAATAAAATCCCACTCCAGGTTAGGCAGAGTCCCTCATTGACTCTCTTCAAGAGGAATCTTGATGAGTGGATGGGAGGTATCACTTCTGTGTCACTGTTAGACAGAGGCACGGCATAGCAAAATAAATTTAAAATGGGTGGCGAAAGCCAAACACATTCTGGCTAGGCTTATAAATGCCCTAGGGCAGATAGCCTAGTATGAACCTATGAACCTATGAACATGTGCTATTTAACCATCTGAGCCACACAGCCACAGTAACTGATGTAATTCTGTGTTTTCCTCTTCATCTGTAACCTTCCATGGTATTCTCAAGACTACCTCAGACCGGGTAGTTCTTTGTAATCATGCCATACCGTACTTGTTTTCTGTAACTTTATGCGTCATCCACTGTTGTGGATTATTTAGTTCTCTGCCACTCCTTGTACATACTGCATAGCATTAATTTCATACTCAGTCATAAATCTTTACTCCTACATCATATTACTCATTCTGAGAAACTGTGGGTGTCACTTATCCTCACAAATCTGTGTGCTCCTATGTTATATTACTCATTCTCTGAAACCCTGACTGTCATATGTCAAGAATCTGCCTTTTCCAACATTACATTACATTACCTATGTGCTGTAAGTGACAGAACCATTCACCTACAAAAGCTGGTTTATTCCAACATTGCATTAGTCATGCTGTTCATACTCAGGAGTTGGTACACTACTACGTTAGATAAACCTCGTGTGCATTGGTAACTCTTATTCACCTACGCATCCTGAGTAACACTTGGCACACCTTTCACCCCAGGTTCTCTATTAAACATAGTATTGCAACACTGTAACCTGCTGTGTCATTCTCCATCAGGGATCTACCTTTTGTTGTGTTGCATGTACTTGTGTTGGGTGAAAATCTCTCATTTTCAGGGATCTGTCTAGTCCAATATTACTTTAGTAATGCATGTATCATTTTTCTTCAGGGATATCCCTTGTCGTATGTTACCTTACTGATGTAGTGTAAGCCAAGTATGAATTACTATTGCACATTCCTGCCTCATAATCTTAATCCTACTCATGCTGCTGAATTATTAATGTAATACTCCTCCAATAAGGCATGGATCCTGCATTTTGCTACTTAGGTTGTGCTCAGTGCTTTCTTTTGAAGAAACCCTGGTGTCATTTTTTTGCCTGTGCTAGTACTGTTTAGACCTAAATTCTGCTCCATTTCAAAAAGTGATCCAGAGTATTGCCCATACCTCTCAACCTCCTAAAGCAAGAAATTTGGACAAAACCATAAATAATGGGGGAATAAAGGCCCCAAAATAGGAACAATTTTAAAATGGAGCTCCAACAAATTTATAAAGTTGATGGAATAACAGGTTTTACATTAACAAGGATTTTTGGAAGGGTATGAAGTCTGAAACTCGCATGTCTATGATTATTTTCTGTGATTTGCCAGAAAATCTAAATTTTATGAGGAACATACCAAAAATCTGAGGCAAAAATCTGGACATTCTGAGAAAATCTGGACAGTTGAGAGGTATGTACCACCTCACCTTTGTAGGCTGATCAATAACTTAATGCAGCCAGAGTATGAAACAATGATTTTGTTTGTTTCTAGATCATTCTTGCACCTGTTAGAGATACAGCCCCATGCTGTTAAATGCTTCAGTTCAGGTATCACTACGTTACAAGCTACAGATGCTATGTCTAGTTTTTTTCAAATTTGCATAAAACATATGTCATGCTATCTTGGCTTTAGTATTCTGATGTATTCTTTTGGAAATGGCAACACTAGTAATATATTTCTTTTCCTTTCGTAACATCCCTGAGATATTAGCTAGACAGTGTTTCTTACTCTAAATACTGTGCTAAACTGTATTTGTAGAAGGTTAACAAACTGTCTATTGAAGGTTTATTGGGTTCATAAGTAGAAGAAAAAATACAGACTATAGGGAAATACTCACAGCATAGCAAAAGCACGTGTTCACGGAGAAAAGAGAAAGCAGAGACATGGTATGGAGGTGCTGATTTACCCAAATCACGTTGCTGGCATAAAATAGAAGAAGGACAGAGGATGGAAGGAAGGAAGAGCATATGAGTAATGGGGGAAGCTTTAAAGCAAATAACAAAATTCTCTATTAGGTCACAGAGATATAAATTTCCATACTGGCACCTGCATGCTGATATTCATTACCAAAGAAAATCACTGTAATTCAAGCACTTCAACCTTTCAGGAAAAGCCTGAAGCTGCAAGATGAATGCAAATGTACCTGCTTTTGTGATTCAGGTTAGTCTGTGAGCTAACCTTTATATTCATATCTCAGCTACTCCTTTCATTGGTAATAATTAGTAGCTACTTGATGATGACCAGAAGTAGTATGTCCACTAACAGACTCCTCTGTATTTATTGACATTTGATTACCAGAAAAGTCCGACTAGGCAGGAGTCCATTTTCAGCAAAGGTCCAGGGAGAAAAGCTTTAAAATATATATTTCTTTGGACAGAATTAATGTAATATTGTAATTCAGTACAATATTGAAACAAGGTAGTGCACACCATGGTTTCCTCATTTTACAGGCCCTAGTTAGTTTATATTTCTTGTTTATTGTTTATAATGCCTTACTCTATTAAATATATACTATTTTATTATACCTTCTTAGTTTATTCTTACATATTAATTGTATTTTATGCTGTAGTCTAATGTTTGTTATACTGGCATGTTTAAGCAAACCTCTTGTATGCCATTTTGGCCCAGGTTGCGGCTGAAAAGGGTCTAGTACCATTTCACTCATGTGGTTAACAGATAGTATATAAGTAATGTTCCTTGTAGAGGAGGCCATGTTAAGTGTAGTTGTATGTGTGGTTTAAAGATGCTCATGACAGGTAGAAATGGAGCAATTGCAGTTGGTACAGAACTTGCACTAGGTTAGTTATAGCACATGAATTTCTTCCTTCGTCAACATGTAGTTACAGCCGTATGTCTGAGAAGGAAATGTAGCTGCTGGAGTTTAAAATCTTAGTCTCACAACTCCATATTGAAATTATCTCATGCTTTGCACTCTTCTCTCAGTTACTTTCTTTGCATCTCGGAGCTTTTCTCAAGCTGTCTCCTATATTTCTCTTTGTTGCTGCAAGCACTTTCTGAAATTATTACATACTTACAGTAACAGACTAAAAACAAAACTTTTACTAACTGTCCGTTGTTGACTAAGTTAAGATTTAGAGAATGTTGTGATCTATTAACTGAAGCATGAAAGCAGGGTATTTATTAAAAGGTAAGGGCACCTTTTCCTACCTGTCTTACAGTCCCCTAACATCTGCACTTGGTGACATACCAGTCCTCTCTTCTCTGTATGGACTGTTAAGGCTAATTCATGTTTATACATGTCTTCATCATCCCAGTCACCTGTTTTTTTTTCTACACTTACCTCTACTTGATTATAGTTGCTTACTTGAACCTCTCTTTATTTGGCACAGTGCTTCCTGATAGATAGTGCAGTTGTTAGAGTCACAGCATTACATGCAGGCGTTAATGGTTTGAGTCCCAAGACAGGCAATTCATATGTGGCTTGTTGGGCTAGGGTATGATTCTTGCTTAGGGTGCGAGAGGTCCCGGGTTGAAATCCTGGACAAGCCCTGAGTTTTGGTTGGGAGGCTGGCATAATGCTTAAGGTGTTTACCTTACAGACACAAGATGCAGGGTTTGATTCTCACATGGGATAATTGACTAGGATTAAAATGGCCCACAAGAACAGTTACCTAGTATTAACCTATAAATTGAAAGAGGAGTTAGATTTTTCTATCAACCTATGAATAGAAAGTTCACCTCGAAGATCACTCCAGTTGCTCTACTTGATAGAGGCACCGGGAACTAACAGCGGTATGCCAGGGGACTTCTATTGGCTAGGCTTGTAAAGGCTCCAGGGTCGTTAGCATAGTATACACCTATGAACCTGTATAACCTGAATTCATCATCACCTTTTTCTGCAAGTTCTGGGTAGGCAACATTTTTTTTTTTATTTTAGCATGCTTAACCCCAGTTCTTTTATTATATGTGCATAGTCATCCCCTTTGGAAAAAACAAAGTACCCACAAACTACCACATAGGTGGTAGTCTCCTACTTAATAAGGAATCTGGGGACTCAAGTATATAGTAATCTCTCCTTTGATAATCACATTGCCAAAGTGATAAGAAAATCCTTCTACATGGCCCACCTTATCACAAAAGGGTTTGCATCCAGATCAAAAGAGGTCATTGTGCCCCTCTACTCATCACTCATCAGACCCATCATAGAGTACAATGCCCCCATTTGGGATTTACCTTACAAGACACCCACAACAGCTGGAAAGACACACAGAAGTACCTCACCAAGAGGATCACTGGCCTCTAACAGATGCCCTATGCAGCTCGACTGAAGAAACTCCAGCTGTACTCGGTTGCATACCACCTACTCAGAAGTGATCTCTGCCTGACATACAAGGCCATGTCCAACCCAGAATTGATGGACATGCTCCACCTAAAGAAAACCTTATCCCCTCGAGCCACATGCTCCAGGGATCTAAACCTCACCACAAAAATAAATAGGACATGCTGGAAGGATAGATTCCTGTCCCAGAGACTTCCCATGCTTTGGAACAAGATTCCAATCTACATTTGGCAGAGTTCCTCGCTAACACTCTTCAAGAGAAACCTTGATGAGTGGATGGGAAACAGAAAGTTTACCCCAGGGATCACTTCAGTGGCTCTGCTGGACAGAGGCACAGGGAACTAATCTAAGGGGGTGGCCAAAGCCAACACATTCTGGCTAGGCTTATAAATGCCTTCGGGCAGAGAGCCTAGTACCTATCTATGAACCTGACATTTCTTCTTCTTTAGCAACAGCCCTGTGCAACAGTCCTTAACCCACTTCTCATAATCTACTGTAGAGTCTCAGCACTACCAGGACCACCCCAGGTGTGATCCCCGCTAGGGTTAAGAGCTTCTCCCTCTGGGAATGCAGCCTGTCATCTAACCATAGTCCATACCTCTCCATCTCTTAATGCAAGAAATCTGGACAAAACCCAACAAAATGGAGGGAACAAAGGCCCATAAAATAGGGACATATTTTAAATATTGCTATTATTAAATGAGAAAGTTGCTAGAGTAGCTGGGTTCAACATACATTTTCTTAAGGATTTGAAGGCTAAAACTCAAAATTATACAATTAATTAGTGGTCTCTTCTCAGACCATCCCAGTAATCTGACAGAAAGCCACATATTTTATGAGGAATAAACCAAAAACATGAGCCAAAAATCTGGACATTCTGTAAAAATCTGGACAGTTGAGAGGTATGCTTACTATTCTTGTGTGGTTCAGGGACTCAGCCATAGGTCATGATGGAATCCAGTGATTGGAAGGGGCTGACAATTATACCTTCCCAGTAATGAATAGACAGAGCTCCTCCATGTTTTCCTTCTGATTTTTCTGCCATAGGTCATGGCAACATTAGCATCACACTGCTTATCTGACAACACCCCCAGGAAAGACAATGGTGGGTTTGACGTCCCTGTTAAAGAAACTGCCCCACTCCATCTCCCTGAGAAGCAGAATAGTCTTCTGCCACATAGTACTACCTCAACCTACCAACTGTTTAATAAACACAATTTGTTTCTGAATTAGGGCTGCTGTTGGGTATTTCTGCAAGTCCTCAATTAGGGCTGCCGTTGGGCATATCTGCAAGTCATCAGTTAGGGCTGTTGTTGGGTATGCCTCCGAGTCATTGATTAGTGCTGCTGTTGGGCATGCCTGTGAGTCATCGATTAGGGCTGCTGTTGGGCATGCCTGCAAGTCATCGATTAGGGCTGCTGTTGGGCATGCCTGCGAGTCATCGATTAGAGATGGTGTTGGGCATGCCTGCGAGTCATCGGTTAGGGCTGCTGTTGGGCATGCCTGCGAGTCATCGATTAGAGATGGTGTTGGGCATGCCTGCGAGTCATCGATTAGGGCTGCTGTTGGGCATACCTGCAAGTCATCGATTAGGGCTGCTGTTGAGCATACCTGCAAGTCATCGATTAGGGCTGCTGTTGAGCATGCCTGCGAGTCATTGCTGACTCTGCCATCGTGTGTCTTCAGTGAGATGGTGTTTCATCACCATGTGATGTATTGTGTGAGTTGGTGGTACTTTTTTTTTTTTTTTACCCTTTTCTTCACTGAGTGATCATGGAGTCAGTATATATATATATATATATATATATATATATATATATATATATATATAGAAAAATTATAGAAAAATATATTTTTTTAGGGTTTTTTGGCTCACCTTTTTTCAGTATTCAATTTGCAATGAACAGTGATCTGAAAGACCATGTTTCACATTTGCACAGATAAACAGTTGCTGTTTTGGTGGACAGAATTTTAATTTTGGAGCCTATCGACTGGTCATCTGAATATCTTTTCTTGTCTTCCTCTTCTCTCTCTCTACATATATATATAGATATATATATATATATATATATATATATATATATATATATATATATGTGTGTGTGTGTGTGTGTGTGTGTGTATAAACATATCTTGAAGATCTTTCTGCAGACAATAACATTTTGCAGCAGTACTTCAGTACTCATAAATGTGATAAGTATACAGAGCAATGAGTACATACAATGTGAACTTTTTCAAAATGTTACATGCAACTCTGATTATATTTCTGTTCAAAAAGTAATGTACAGACACAATTTTTAAAGAAAGAATATGTCTCTGTACTTCATTCCTTTGTTAACAGTGTTGTCACAGTCTTGTGAACTTTCTGATTACTTCAGTTGTTTATGGTTCTCACATTTTTCTGTGTACATTACAAATCAAGTTCATGATGAAATAGCTTATAGCGGTATAGTTAGCATCTTTTTGTTTTTCTTCTCCTCCTCCTCCTCTGTGCATTTATTCTGCTAAGCACACCTGAAGAACAGACAGCAGAACCAGAGGCATGACAATGAGTTTGGCAGAACAAGTACTGAAACCTGACTGGCCAAGTATGGCATACATATCAACTTCCTAGAGCAAGAAATCTGGATAAAGCCATAAATATTGGGGGAACAAAGAAACAAAAATAGGGATACTTTGTAAATATTCTTACAAACTTAGAAAGTTTATAGAATAACAGGTTTTGCATGAGCTTGAATTTTCTGAAGGATATGATGGCTGAAATTCAATCATCTGCCATTATTTTCTGACTTCAGTCCAGAATGATTTTCCAGAAAACTACAATTTTTAAGAAATAGACCAAACGTATAAGGCAAAAATCTGGAAAGTTGAGATGTATGAAGTAGTACAGGTTGTTTCACTCAGTGCACAGCAGAGACATCAGATGTTTTCTTCTGCTGCCACAGGCTGAAGTCAGAGAGTAACCCCAGAGTGTCATAAGCTAGTTGTGGATGGAGGATCCATCTACCAATGGAGACCTTGTAATTAGCACCTATGGAATTTTCTGCATGTGGGGGTGAGCTGACATCCAAACATTTGCACATTTGGGAATTTGCTGAGACAGGCAGGATAATTACACTTTTGTCCTTGGGATAGTACAAGTATACATTTGTTCATTGTAGTGTAATAGACTTGCCTGCCTTCGAAACTTGGGGGACGGTGTGCCAGATAGGCTGAAGATCAGCAGTAAAGTAGCTGAAAAAATACCAAAGATGATCCATCTTAAAATTACAGTTGTGTGGCTCATGCTTTTTGGCTGCTGGGGTCTAGTCTCTTCATCTTGTTGGCTAAGTAATATTTATTTAATACACTTAACATATCAATTTAGTTTAAGTCTCACAGTTTGCACTAACTGCTGAGACATACTCTCCCACATAAATGATGCTGTGACCTGATTTAAAATCCCTCCATTGACTTTCAGTCCTTTCACCTATTACCTCTTTCCAAAAAAAATTATGAATGTTACAATTGCATTGTTATGGGACCCTGCTGGGCTTAAAGGAATTGAAGCCAGAACAAAACAGATTATTTGCTGACTAGTTTGCAAGTCATTAGATCCCTGCCAAGCCACGCTTAACTGCTGTGATCACATGCAGCTTTCTACTCCGTTTATATGTAGACATTAGTGTCTAATTACCATGCTTAAGGCAATTTAAGTACTTTTTTGACTAGAGTTGTGACCCTTGGCTTTGTATTTAATCAGATAGAAGAAACAAGTTTAACAAAATAATACTATAGCATTCTGCATCTCACTGTACTGTTCAAGAGGAGGTAAGGATGGTTTGATCATCTAAAAATGAGAAGGGGAGAGTTTACATCTAAACAGGCAGCAAGCAGGCTCATGACCTGAGATGAAAGAAAATAAATTTATTTAACAATATGGATATATATTTATTCTGAGCTTGGCACAGGCCAGACTGAGTCTGCAGAACTTGAGATATACCATTTCTGATACTATTAAAGGACATAATTTGCATGTTCTACCCTTTTTAATGGGTATATGTGTGTGTGTGTGTGTGTGTGTGTGTGTGTGTGTGTGTGTGTGTGTGTGTGTGTGTGTGTGTGTGTGTGTGTAATAAAGCCACAATTACATAATACTAGATGGAGGGAAGTGCTAGAAGTGCACAGTTTAAATGTGCAGGTGGATTGTACTACAGGTGAACATAGTAGTAGTACCATCCTGCTAGACCAGCTAGTTATCATAGCTTAAAAACAGTAAATGAAGCAACTTACTAGTAAAGGCTACAACAATCTGTATAGATTAGTTTTTTAATGGCTTGCAGTTTTACTTTAAATTTGAATAAGTTCTTTGTGATATCATTGATGCAGCCTAAAGCAAAGTAGCTTTTTAGCAAAAAAAAAAAAAACTTTTAATAAGGCTAAATGTGTTGTTAAGTATCTGGTTACCATGTACTGCTTATGTTTAGCCTTTGCCAGAATCTGCATCTATGCAACCATATGTTTAATATAGCCCAAGGTATATGATGGGCCATTTATTGAGTACTTTCATGTTGGCCTCTAGAAGTAACTAGGAATATTTATTTGTGTGTGTGTGTGTGTGTGTGTGTGTGTGTGTGTGTGTGTGTGTGTGTGTGTGTGTGTGTGTGTGTGTGTGTGTGTTGCAAAGCAACTAGAAGAGCTACATTAATGCAATAATACAATGAAGTGCAGTCACACTGTAGGAAAACAGGATCACAAAAATCAAACCACCCCCTCTGTGTGTGTAGGCTGAAGATTGCCATTACGTATGTACAATCAGATGCTATTTTACTAGTAGAACAAACCCCACAATGCATCATACCACAACAGTTGAATATTTAATGAGGTAAGCAAGTGGAAGAAAGTACTAAAAAAGGTAGAACACACTAACCGTATCTACTAAAAGATCAATTACAACAGATGTGTGCAGCTGTGCAGTGAAGACCATCATGTGATTATTATGTATTTGATATGAGTTTACCAAAGCTTTCACCCAATTCCTTACCAAATGCTGATTAAAAATGTAATTAAACTAGGTAAAAGCTCCTTTCCCTCAGTATTTATCTGCTACTGTATGACTCTAAGCACATAATTTAATTAGACAAGGCTCTGAAGTAATTGAGTTAAACTCTTCAAATGTCCTCTAGACAGCATGTCTATCAAATACCTATGAACTTGTCACTGATGAGTGGCTAAAAGGTGAAACCTGTGAGTAAAGGTGTCAACACAAGATTTTCTCTAGTAGATTGTATGATCAGATGTTTATTGCAATGTCTGTTTTATTCTTTTGCCAGCATTATGTATATTGTATGCATACCTCTTATCCTCCTGAAAAATGGGAACAGCAGCCCTTGAAAAGGAAGTTCATCCTGCTAAAAATCTGGGCATCTAATTTAGCATAACATTAGAATAATAAATGCTTCAAAAACCTTCTTGTTTCCAGTAGGAATGTTTAAAAAACAGAGTGACAACAGTGATGGAAAAATATAAGTACTTATGAAAAAGACCATGTAAAATCTGTAGACTTTAAGGAAACACATTAACTGGCAGGGAAAACTGGAACTTTACGAGCAATGAAGTTGCTGACTATGACTTCATAACATCAGGAAAAAAAGCCATAAATTGTATAAGTTCAGTTGAGACTTCGGGGTCATCACGAGCTTATAACTTGTTTAGAAATCAATACTTTATTGAAAAAAAATATTAAATATGTGAGAGCTTTCACTGTCAGATGTGCTTCATTATATCATAGAAAAAACTATACCAGTGCTCGAACACATGCATGAACAGGTGCACATAGATACACAGCTATGTCCACCTTCCTATTGTACTTTTAAGACCAAACATTTAGCTAAAGCTGTGTGTAAGCAGGGACAGCCTTTTGTTTGCATCTAATGAATGTGTGCTACAGGCCAGTTGATATACTCAGGTAATCAATCTGTATGTGCAGTTATCACATTTCTGTTATGCTGTTATGGAGAAACAATGTAATTCAGTGACAGCAGTGAGACAGGAAGCTGCTGTTATGGAGAAACAATGTAATTCAGTGGCAGCAGTGACACAGGAAGCTGCAGTTATGGAGAAACAATGTAATTCAGTGGCAGCAGTGAGACAGGAAGCTGCTTTTATGGAGAAACAATGTAATTCAGTGGCAGCAGTGATGCATGAAGCTGCTGTTATGGAGAAACAATGTAATTCAGTGGCAGCAGTGATGCAGGAAACCTGAATTATATACCCACTAAAGAACGGCATTTTTTGGGAAAGGACATTTTATTCAGTCTAGTGACCATGGTCACAGAAGGTGATTTTAGCCCAGCACAAACTATGCTGGGTGTAGACCATTGTCTACTAAGGATGACAAAAAAAGGGTTTGATTTGCTTTGGGGGTGTGACTTTGCCCTAACAAATCCACCACTGTGTGCTCCTGTGGGCCAGGAGGTAACAGGTGGGTATAAGATATATAACATATGCAACTGGCAATCTAAAAGAAGATGAGTGGTCATAACAAAAGATTAAGATATAAAAAGATAGTAGAATGGATTTCCAGTACCCAGGATGTAAGGAGTGAATGTATTGATCCATCTAGCATCCAGAATGAAAACAATTCAGAGACATAGTAATTGCTGCTGAAAACACAGTAACATTCAGTCATCTGTTTTAATGACTCAAAGAAGTATCCAAGACATAGGTTCATAGCTATATACTAGGCTAATGACCAGTAGGGCCATTATAAACCTAGCTGTGGAACCTAACATAATTGTGTCTCCTTGGAACAAGTGCATCTTAATTGGAGGGGTATCTTAGGAGTTTGTTAAAAAAGTTATTTGGGGATATGTTAGTTAGGGAAAGTTTACTGTTGGCCTCTGCCTATAGGAGACATGGGGTCCAGCCCTTGGATGAATGTATGATTTACCATCCAGTGGTCAAAGTTATGTTTAAGTAGGGTTAGGGATGGACTGTGCTTCAGACTGATGGGTAGTCTTTTCCAGAGTATAGGTATTCTTTAAGACACATATCTGTCTCACTAGCATGTCCTGTTTATGTTGCAAGCAAAGTTCAAATCTCTGGATTTACTGTTTCTGGTGCTGCTCATTTTGCAGATGTGTAAAAGCTCCTTCAGAGCTGGATCTAAGGGCACTGTATATGCCAAGCACAGATTGCCTCTCAACAACTTGTAGGAAACCAAGTATAAAGACAGGGCTCTAAGGTGATCAGTCTAGGACAATGTTTTAATACTCTGGATTCTCTAGGTGAAGAACCTCTTTGGAAATTTTGACTGTTGCATATGCCTTGTCAGGTATTTGCCAAAGGGGGCATTGCAATCAATGATGGGTCTGATAAGGGCTGAGTAGAGTGGTACTATAACATCTTTTGACCCAGATGCCATATCCTTGTTTATCAGTTGGGTTAGATAGAATGATTTTCTTGCTACCTTGGTTATTGTTGGTAAAAGGACAGATTACTGTCTACATGTGTTTCCAGATCTCCTAACTACTGGGTCAACTCTTAGGGGTGTCTTATCAATGGAGTAATTTCCTGGGTGTACATTCTCAGTACTTCTTTGCATATAATTTTATTCTATGGCTTTGTCACCTATCATTTGTTTGAGTTAGTCCCTATTGCAGGATGTTAGTGTCATGTGAGGGAGTTATAATGGCTCCCAATCTGCAGTTGTCTGGGAACTTGGTGAGCAAGAGTCCCTTGACATTGGCCTTCATCTCCAAGAAGTAGATGCCAAACAGGAGTGGGCCCAGCATGGAGCCCTGTAGTACTCAGCTGGTGACCTGCCTCTTGGAGGTGGTCTTAACAATCCTTGCTTCTTGGGTCCCATCTGTGGCAATCCAGTGAGTTATGTAGGGATTTATGCCTAGTTTGATGAGTTTGTCCACAATACCTGAGTTGAGTATTGTATCAAATTCCTAAGCCAATTCTAGGTAGATAGTACACAGCATTTTCCCTTCATCCATTGCCTTGGTTACTTTCTTAAAGAAGCATACCAGGTTAAGTAAGCATGGCCTTCCTTTGACAAAATCAAACTGAGATGAGTCTAGTGTCTGTAGGTTGCCTATGTCTATGTTGATCATTTCCATGATAATTCATTCTATGGCTTTTCATATCTGACAAGAAAGATTTGTGGGTTTGTAGTTTCCAGGGTTGTTTGATGGTCCACCCTTGTGAAGAGGACTAACTGTTGCCATCCTCTATTCACTGGGTATATAGCCTGTTTTGGAGCTGTAGTTCAAAAGTGACTCAAGGGATCCTGATAGATCGTGTTTTAGAATGTTTAGGAGGCATCCTGAGATATTGTTGGGCCCCACTGAGGCTGTGCTTTTTTGCCCTTGAGAGCACCACTATGGACTGCTCCCTGCTGATAATAGGGGGGGGTATGTGGGTATAGATTTCATAGAGCCTTCAGCATCCCCACGGCATGTCTTAACTCCTGGCTAATGGTTTTGAACTTTATTGTTATGGAAATGTAAAGGGAAGACTAGAAGAGCAAGGTTATTGTGTTCTATTTATTTATGTATTGTTTGTTGGCCAGGTTAGTCCCACTAAGCCAGTAAGCTCTTTGAGGGACCCAAGATGGTATTATTTATACTGACTAGCTGATATTTGGTCAGGGTACTCCTCCCCTTCCAATCCTCATTAAGTGTGGGGGGTCTTTTACATTCACTTGAGTTATAACCAGCTCAGGCTGAAGGGACCTCCATTTAACATCTCATGTGAAGAATGCTACACTCAGGGGTGCAGCACCCCCTTTTGCCACACTGCAGTATCGGAACTGGAATCCAAGCACTTGGTGTGAGACATGGACCCACTACCTTCTGATCTTCCATCCTAATAAAGGTAAGCGTGTGTTACCTGTTGATCCAATAAGACTGCCTGTACACACTTCAGCTGTACTAAGTATCATTGTAGTAAACCCTCCATTCCTATTCTTAGAATATCTTGTGAACACAACTTAACCCCCAACATCATCTTTGCATTATACATATTTGTTTTTCAGTCGTACACATTTGTTAACCATAAAAGTCCACTGGGCACAAGTGACTCGTTTAATGGGGTTACCCATGAACAATGTCACACATACATATGCATGTACGTACACAGTCCCTTCCATGTATGTACACAATTCCTTCCACGTACTTCCACAATCCCTTCACTTATACTTTGACATCATTTCATTTGTCTCAAGCTACACAACAAGCACTAGAGCATTTGCTTTACTCCACACTGTAAGCTGTACAAAAACATTGCAAACTGCAAACACCACTTTCCAACCAGTAGGGGAAATTGTGTAATTAGAAAACTGAGTAAAAAAAACTCGGGCTTACTAGTGCATCTGCCTAGTTCACTAATATAATTGATAACTATAAAATGGTCTTTTTTTATGTGGGGCATCTTTTTTGGTGTATTGTACTCTGACTGATGATTTTTATGCAGCCATACAAACAATATTATATTATTAGACACAGTCTACTAGACTGATGAGTTTTAATTATTTATTTATTTATTTAACATTTGTTTACCGGGAAAGTCCAATTTGAAACAAAGCCAATTTTCAGCAGAGGCCCGGAGAGAAACTTTCCAGACGCATGTCTTTACAGGTATACATTGCTAACATGTGGTTACCAATGTTGCCTTCTTTTCTTGTTACTGATTTTTTTTTTTTTTTTGTTAGATGTTTGTCATTAATCAGATAGCTCAAAGTATGAACTTCTGCCAATGATGCCATCAAATCAGGTTAAAACTTGGATCAGATCACTGGAATGTGAAAAAAACAAGTTGGAAGGGATGAAGGTCTAGTTCTTCTTTTGGTGGTGCTGATGGGAGGGGCAAGGAATGATAACAGTACCCTGCTCAGTCAGTGGTGGAGTGATACAGAACTCCTGATGAAGGCTGGATTGTCCCTCCTACCAATGATCTAAGGATACCCAAGTGCCACTGTCTGTAAATATGCAGTATAGTGTAGAAGGTTTAGACTCTGAATTGATAATAATGCACATGACAGTTATGGGTAGGATTTTTTTTTTAGTTTGCACTGTGTAAGTTTAAGTAAGTTAAACACAGCGGCATTGTTCTTGACTGTTCTTGTAAAAAGCATTTGTGTTTTGTGTACTTACACAGTTAACAAAAATGTGGAAAAAATCGTTTCCTTTTGTTTAATGGAACAGCGATGTTGCAGCACTGGTAATTTATCTTCTGCTTTCCTTCCACATGCCACCAACTTCACCAGTCCCCCTTCAGTTCATTACGTACTGACCTCAGACAGTATTATAGCAGCTGAGAGTGTATAGTGAAGAGTAAGAATATTGGAAATGTAAACAAAATTAAAATATTTTTAACATAATACTGTACAATTACAGCAATATAAACATAATTTAACTAAACTTAAATGCAATTATTGTTAAATAATTACATTTAATAATGTGTGTATGTACAAGTCTGTAAATTATTTGCTAACTGTAGCATGCAATGAGTAGGGGTTTCTGATGGCATCAGAACGTAGGGTCTCCAACACTTCATGCTGCAGCTATACTCATTTTAAAACCAAGATGTATCACGTATTGTAAAATCGCTTACTTATTACACAAATCTGCAGCACATGGAATGTAGATAGGCTAAAGACGTGAAAATAACAACCCCACCCTAAGATGTAATTGAAGCCGGGACAGATCACTGCTACCTCTGGCCTGCAGCAGTCTGAAGGTGCACCTGTGACATACATGGGCTCCTGTTACACCAGCTAAGCACGACAGGTGTCCTGGTAAACAGATGTATACCTTCAGGAAACTGCTCCTTATTTGAAGGAGTAAAATCAACAAAACTGCTGAAATATCTATTGTTTTCAAGGAAAAGCCTGTTTTTCCAGCAGTGTAAATTTTTCAGTAAGGCAGCAAAGTGACAGCATAGTGGCCAAAAGAAGATGGTGAGGGGAGGGCCAGGGTCAGTTAACAATTGTAGCTCTCTCTAGCAGAAAAAACTATTCACCTGGGAAGTCTATAATATCTGATACTTAACAGCTTTGACTTCCTAGTTTCAGGCAAACAACAGAACCCATTCTCAGTTAAGACTGGCACAATGGAAATCACTTTTACTGTGAACCAAACATCCGCTGTACCATATATCAGTCACAGAAGAAGAAAAGAAGGTAAAAAAGCAACCCTAGTATGTGATATTCCCCTTAGATTTTAATGACACTACCTGCATTATGTCATGTACACGAGAGCTTCATGTGATGTGACCTGTCAGCACAGTGTAGAGGGGTTCTGTATGACCTGTTAATGGATTCCATCTGTCAGCTGTGGATTTAACTTCCTTTTTTCTGTTGAGGGCTGTGTACATGTTTTTACAATATTCCTGCAGATAAATGGATGGCTTCCACCTCTGTTACTAATGATACACCACAACAACCAGTTCATGATTAGGTTGCACGTTTCCAGCAGATCACAAAAGGCAAACCACTTTGCCAGTGACTTGCAATGAATAAGGGACAAAGCTATACAAAAATGTATCTTCCTGGTTTCAGCCAAGAAATTTGTCAGTCATGCAAGTAAGATTCTAAATAAACATAGCACCAGTGTTACTGGTTCCTGAACTATTACCAGCATTATAGTTGCCCTAAATTATAGCTGCGCCCCTGCACCTAAGCTACCCTAAGTTGTATCTGTACTCCCCCTGCACCTGTGCATAAGCAAACAGTTATCTGTTGCTCTGAGTCTCTGTTTTTAACATTAAAAAGATCACTGGGGGTGTGGGGATGGAATGAGGTGGCAGACCTCTCAAATGTCCAGATTCTTGTAGGATGTTCAGATTTTTGCCTCATAATTTTGGTCTATTCCTCAAAACATTTGTGGTTTTCAGGCAAATCATTGAGGAATGAAGTCACTAAATAATTATACACGTCTGACCTTTTAGACTTGATTTCCTTCAGAAAATGCATGCTAACTCAAAACCTGTTATTCTTGCAACTTTCTAAGTTTATAAGAAAAATATTTAAAATCTGTCCCTATTTGTAATCCTTTGCTCCCCCCATTATTTTAGGCTTTGTTCAGATTTCTTGCACTAAGATGTTGAGAGATACAGGGATGGTATTGGGGGTAGCATTGTATGATGGCTACACTACACTGCTACCAACCCTGTAGATGAAAGAACTTATCTAGCAATAGACTCATTAATCTCTCTATAGCTAGTTAAAGACTGTTTCTTTTTATTTTAAGAGGGTGCTGTAGTTTACATGTACAGTCCCATTGCATGTGTCATCTCTAATTTCTTTTGGTCATCTAAGCATTGTGGAGGTCACCCCAGGCATTAACTAGCACTTCACATACTCCTACAATGCTCTTTCATGGAAAACTATAAATGTGATGGGATTATGTTCATAGTCACAAAATATCCTGACAGAGTACAGTGTGAGTAAAATGTCTCTGTATACAGGCCTCCCACTGAAAACAACCAACCAGCTTTAGGCTTTTTGTAATTGTGCAGTATTTGTCACTAGCACCATACTTCATTATGGGACAGTTTGAAAAAAGAGAAAAAGTTTTCAGTTCTGTTCACGTGATCTCATTAGGCAATGACAAAGAAATACATTATTTATTATGTATATATGTGATCCTGATCTGGATAAAATGGATGTTAAAAAAAAGATAATCATTGACTTAATCAATAAAATGAAGGCATTATGTCTGTTAATGGGATAATTCTAAGGATCAACCTATTTACATAAAACATTGTAGTAATTAGTGGTACAGTAGTTAACAAGAGCAAACTATATGAAGTAGTCAGTCCAGTGAGAGAGAATGACAGTTATCCTGTACAGTGTGCCTATGGATAAGATACAAGTAAACAGAAAGTTCTACCCACCGTGTTAAAAAATTGTATATTGTATGGACCTTCCTTGTTGTAGATGCAGCACAACACTGATTATGTCACACTGTGTTACCCTGATTATGTCACACCGTATACACTAATTATGTCACACTGTATTCTGATTGTCACACTGTGTTATACTGACTGTCACACTGTATTATACTGATTATGACACACTGCGTTATACTAATTATGTCACACTGTATTATGCTATGTCACACTGTGTTATAATGATTATGACACACTACAGCAGATTGGTTATGTCACACTACACTACACTGATTGTGTTACACTAAAGTACACTGATTATGTCACACTACAGAAGACTGATTATGTGACACTACAGTACACTGTGTCACACTACACTGATTATGTCACACTGCAGGAGGCTATGTCACACTACAGTACACTGATTGTGTCACACTACACTGTACTGATTATGTCACATTACAGGAGACTGACTATGTCACACTACAGTACACTGATTGCATCATGCTACACTACACTGATTATGTCACACTGCAGAAGACTGGTCAGTACACTGATTGTGTCACACTACAGCACACTGATTATGTCACACTACAGCACACTGATTGTGTCACACTACAGCCTGATTATGTCACACTACAGGAGACTGGTTATGTCACACTACAGTACACTGATTAGGTTCATAGGTTCATAGGTATGTACTAGGCTATCGGCCCAAAGGGCCTAAATAAGCCTAACCAGCAAGGTTCCATGGCTTACGCCACCCGAGACACAGAAATGATCCCCGGGGTGTATTTCCTATTACTCATCCACTCATCAAGATTTTTCTTGAAGAGTGTTAATGAAAAACTTTGCTTGGCATAGATGGGTAGCTTGTTCCAGAGTATAGGAAGTCTCTGGGACAGGAATCTATCCCTCCAGCATGTCCTGTTTATTGTGGTGACAAGGTTTAGGTCCCTAGAGTGTGTAGCTTGGAGGGATTGGGATTTCTTTTGGTGTAGCATGTCCAACAGCTCTGGGTTTGACATAGCTTTATATGTTAGGCAGAGATCACCTTGGAGTAGGCGATATGCTACGGAGTAAAGCTGGAATTTTTTGAGGCAGTCAGTGTAGGGCATTTGTTTGAGGCCAGTAATCCTCTTTGTGAGGTACTTCTGTGGCCTTTCCAGCTGCTGCAGATGTCTTGTGAGGTACATTCCAAAAGGGGCATTGTACTCTATAATGGGTCTAATGAGTGATGAGTAGAGGGGAACAATGACCTCTTTTTTCCTGGATGAGAACCCTTTTATGATGAGGTGTGCCACGTAGAAGGACTTCCTGACTACTGTAGCGATGTGACTATCAAAGGAGAGACTACTGTCCACCTGGGTCCCAAGGTCTCTTATCACACATTCAGTGTTAAGTAGATTGCTGCCTATGTTGTAGTTCATGGGTACAGAGTTTTTACCAAAGGGGGTGACACTGCACTTTTTGACATTAAGCTTGAGGCCATGGCTCTGACACCAGGCATCTGTCTCAGTGAGGCCCTTCTGTAGGATGTCCACATCATTTGGGGACTTGACTATGGCTCCTAGTTGGCAGTCATCTGCGAACTTCATTAGCCAGAAGCCTTCTGTGTTAGCCTGTACTTCAGAGAAGTAGATACCAAACAGGAGAGGTCCATGGACGGAACCCTGTGGTACCCTACTTGTCACTGCTTTGAGGTCAGATTTGGAGTCTGCAACTTTTACAGTGTGGGTTCTGTCAGTGAGCCAGTTGACAACCCATCTTGTGATGTAGGGATTTATACCTAGTTTAGTGAGTATAGCTATAATTCCAGAATGGTGGATGGTGTTGAAAGCCTTGGCGAGGTCAAAATAGGCTGTGTGAACCACCTTACCCTCATCCACGGCTTTGGTGACTGCCTCAAAGAAGTCAATCAGGTTCAGGAGGCATGATCTGCCTTTCACAAACCCGAGCCGGGTGGGATCCAGAGTTTGGAGGTTACCAATGTCTTTGTTTATGAGTTCCATGATGATACGTTCCATGACCTTGCAGACTAGGCTCGTCAGGCTAATAGGTCGATGGTTCACACTATCATGTCACACTATATACTACACTGATTTTTACACAAAAGCAATTAACTACTTTCATCTACATAATGAATACAATTAGTAATTTACATTTATAGGGCAGGGAAGAATAATGTCTAAGAACAGAAGCAGGAACTGGAATGTGCTAAGGCATTGATGGGACTTTACTCCTATTTTTATTTACTGTTCTTTTTATTATTTTTATTAATGTATTGCATTATGGGGTATATGATATGTCATTTGACTTGTTTTCCTTATAACTGTAAAAACTCAGTAATTACTGCCATATAACATTATTCATGCACCATTAAGCATAATGAATAAGTAGAGGAACTTTAACAACACAATTATTGTTCACACTGTTGCTAGTTACTCAAAATCACCTTAGTAATTATCTTGGCACATGCACGTGTGGTTAATTCCTTGCACTCAGTTATTATCCATCATATTTGAATTAAGAAAACACACAAAACCATTACGTTATACAGTGAAGTACAGAAAGTATCTGACATAGTATCATGTAAGAAAAACATAAGTGGGACCTGAAAGAGACTAAATCAATTTAAGAGACTAAATCTGTTATGACCAAAGCTCAAACAAGCATTAATATAATGAAATTAGACTCTGTTATAAGAGAGTCTCATATTGTTTCCTATTGTTATATCATTTGTGGCATCATGTAAGCTGTGAGGAGTATCTATATCTAGGACTTTTACAACCTTAAAAAAAAGGATTTTGCAGTTCACTGATTCCAGAAGTAAAACATTATGACTGAAGCACACATTTTTATATGTATGTGTGTTAGCTAGAAAACGTGACTTGGAACTATGCTTCTAAGACAGGAGAAAAAAACACAAAATATGCTATTCCTTTAAGCATAATATTAAAATATAACTTATATGCCATACAAGAGTTGGAAACATCCAAAAACAAATGCTGTTTTGCAAAAGATGACCTGACGCTTTTGCCAGAGGCAGTCAAAGAAGTAGGAATTCAAAGTACCCTAAATTTAAGTTGGGGTGCGATATGCCATAATAAATTTCCTGTCCTCAGTGTCACTGAGTTCTCATAATATTACAGTACTAATGCAATAACTTTGACTATGAAATGAAATCACACAGCATTTTAGTCCCCATCAGGCCATTTTGGGTATGACAATTTGCAAATGTAATAATAGTAATTTAGCATGATACAATAATCTGCGGAGTGATGTAGCAAGAAACATTGTTGCCTCATAGTAAGTGGTTCTGTGGTTAGGGCCTTGGCTGGGATACCTTCTGGTATGAGTCCACATTTCCTCCCTCTGTTCATGTGGGCTTGTCTGAGTACTCCAGGTTATTCTCAAAGATACATGCTGGGTATCATGGCAAATAAAAATTGCCTGTGTACATGTATTACAAAAGAAAGGCCTGGGAGTATACTTTTCTCCTTATTTGCCTAGCAACTCTTTACATTAGAGTGGTTGCTTATGGGGTGACACAGGTTCACCCCAACAACATTGGATGGAGGGGTAAGAAGATCAATATATGATGAAAACTATGTTTTGTTTTGTTTTTCAGTTGTGTGGTGCAGTTATGTTTTAACGTGGAACCTTTAGCAAAAGTTTTGTTTGATGATTTTAGGGTATTAGCGGACCGGAGTTCCGCTGTGGCGACCCCTAACCGGGAAAAGCCGAAAGACACAAACAAACAAACATTTAAGGTGACTGAACCCTGTACTTGAAAATGATTCATGCTGAGAATGACAAAAAATGCTCATATGTGATTTTGGTTGTACATAGGCACATATTTTAACCCTTCGAATGAAAGGTTGGACACAAGGCTGTTTGTGTGCTATGACCACAAGCTCTTTTTTCTGGATATACTTTGGGTATGGAATGCAGAAGATATGTCTCAGTCACTCTGCCATATGTACTACAAATTGTTACTCCAAGAAAACACATTTCCACACATCACATGTGCAGCTCCATTCTCGAACACTTGCAGTTTTGGTCACTACTGTAAAAGAACAATGGCCAACCACTGAGAAATAAGACAACATCAAAATACCCCTGCACCTTTTTTCTGCAGACAGAACATTTGAAAAACTGAGAGGATCCATTACATGTGGCAGATTAAATCTTTGATTTGTTTTATCAAGGACTGAAATAAGTTAGAGTACAGTTAATGTGTTTCGTGTTCACTCATACACATTCCTTTATACTTAGTGAAAATGTTTTTGTTCCATCTTCAAGCATTTACCAGAGAACTACTTTTGAAATCTTTCTCAGAAGTTCAGTATATTGTTATAAAATGGTTAGTATTTACTGATTTGTCTGTCAATGTTCTGTTCAACACTTCAGTATCATATTTTTGTTTCATTTCATGACTTTTCTGTAAAGCAAATTGGTTGCTATTTTGCAGTATTATTGTTTATAGGGTTGGCCTGTGGGACGGACTACTTTTGATTAGCTGGACTAAAGGTCAGTTTATTTAAATAATCTATTGCTTTGCAACAAGAATTTTGAGTTGTAATAGCTGACTAATGGGTAACTTGACAGGTTAAGTTTAAATTGACTTACTGGTCCCTGAATATTTGGCCGTGTGATGGGTTAGTTTAAGGGGTAGCTGCATAGATAGATGGTCTGCCAGTCAGATACTGGCCTGTTGGATGAGTGGTTGGCTTAGAAAATATAAAGATGAATGACTACAAACCTGGTTATCTGTCAAGGTAGCCGCTGACTAGAATGCCTATTTTAATTGTAAAGTTTTTAAACATGAAGCCTTTTGGGGGGGGGTTCTACATGTTGTATTTTTGCTTTGAACCCTGCTGCACCTCCGTGACTGGTTGTAGTCTTTAAAAATTTAAGGCAGAACACGTGACTGTATTTTCCTGAGCTGGAGTGTGACTATAAGACTGGTTAAATTAGTTGCTTAAAGCCACTTTGATTTATTTTAGATGGTTAATTGCTTATCTAGTTACTGTATCATCTGCATTCCCACAAGATGCAAGTCAAATAGACTTCCCTACAATGATCACCAAAATAAACAGTACTGATTATAGATTTTTCACACTGGATTGATGAGGAAAGAAATCTCTGTTAATATAATTCACAAAGTAAACATTCATTGTCACCATATGTGATGTATAAGACAAGTAGTTTCTTCATTTCTGAAGTTAGTGAAACCTACATCTGATTCACAGGAAACAGCTAGGTATGCAGTTCTGTATGCTATGAAGAATATTAAATTTACTAAAAACACTTATAGGATCATAGGATCATAACAGGTTACTAGGCTAACAGCCCCTATCCAAGTCCAACCCATGATCCCAAGGGTGTCTGGTTCAAGCAGGCACTAAAATAAGCACCTATTGGCCCTGTCCAAGAAGGACACGGGTGGAACTCCTGAGGTGAATTTCTGGTTACTCATCCAATCGTTCAAATTATGCTTAAACAGAGCCAATGAGGGGCTTTGTTTAACATGAATAGGAAGCTTGTTCCAAAGGTGGGGCAACCTTTGTGAGACAAACCTGTCTCTCTAGCAAGTTCTGTTGATGTCACATACCAGTTTAAGGTCCTTTGAGGGAGTGACTGGTGTGCCATTTGACTTGAGAATGCATAGCATTTCCATTAAAGTTGGGTCAGAGATTGCTCTATATGCAAGGCACAGGTCGCCTCTGAGCAGTCTGTATGACACAGAATAAAGTGACAATGATTTCAGTCTGACCACATAAGACAGATCTTGAAAACCTTGAATTTTCTTTGTAAGGAACCTTTGTGGTCTCTCCAGTTGCTGCAGGTGTTTGGAAAGGAACATACCAAAGGGAGTGTTCTACTCTATTATTGGCCTGATGAGGGAAGAGTGCAGGGGGGCCTTGTAACTTCTTTTTTTCCTGGAGGCATTGCCCTAACTTATGAGATGAGCAATATAAAATGCCCTTCTTACCACTGTGGAGACGTGGTGATCGAAGTTAAGGTTGCTGTTGACCTGTATGCCCATATCTCTCACCGTTGACTGTGTGCTTAGGGTATTGCTGTTGATGTGGTAGTTTGCAGGAACATCACCTTTGCCAAAGGGGATGATAATGCATTTTTTTGCATTAAGTTTAAGACCATGACTTTGGTAGCAGTCGTTAGTCTGTGTAAAGCCTTCTTACAGGATGTTGACATCAATAGGAGTTTCAATGATTGCTCCCAGTTTGCAATCATCAGCAAGATTTGTCAGCCACAGTCAATTAGTTTTATCCTGTACTTCACAGAAGTAGATTCTGAACAGTAGGAGTCCCAAAACTGATTCCTGTGGAACACCACTGGTTACAGGTCTGTTGGAGGAGGTGGGGTCCCCTATTTTGATCAGTGAGCCAGTTTGCAACCCACATGACAGTATGTGGGTTGATACCCAGCTGAGTGAGTTTATCAATGATGCCCGAGTGGGAGATTATATCAAAGGCCTTGGCTAAGTCTAGGTAGGCCATATGCACAGATTTGCCCTCGTCTAGGGCTTTGGTGACTGTCTTGATGAAGTCCACCAAGTTTAACAGGCATGATCTCCCCTTGACAAAGTAAAACTGGGTGGGGTTGAGCATTTGGAGACTCCTATATCTTTGTTAATATGGTCCATGCTGATTCTTTCCATGGCCTTGCAGATAAGGCTGGTTAGACTAATGGGTCTATAATTCCCGGGGTCCGTGGATGCACCCCCTTTGTGCAAAGGGATGACAGTAGGCATTTTCCATTCTGCTGGGACGAAACCAGAGCTTAGGCTGTGAATGAAAAGTGTGCCTAATGGTGATGCTAATTCCTGTTTTAACCAATGTAGAAACACAGCCCAGGATGTTGTCTGGTTCCACAAAGCCTCTGTTTTTGGCTTTGAAGAGGGTGTTTAAGACCTATTGCTCAGAGATAGTTGGTGGGGGATAGGCGTTAAGGATGCTTTGGAGTATTTGTGGTGGGAACAGGGGAGATAAATTTTCACTGAACCTGTCAGCCAGCAGGTTTGCTATATCCACAGGTTCTGTATATGTAGCACCATTAACTATGAGTCCAGCTCAAACCTGGCCTTACCTTTGAGGTTACGACTGTAACTAAAGAACACCTTGTGGTTATGCTTAGTTAGGGAAGCTAATTTGGATTTGTACTTAGCTTTGGAGGACTTCACTAGGAGTCTTGTTTGCTTGTTTAAGTTGAGGAAGGAGTGTTTCCAGTTTTGAGATCGTTCATTCCTACTCTTAGACAGCATGTTTCCATACGCCCATCCATAACATGACACTCCTAGTAGCTTATTTACTGTCTGCTGTTCAGTGTCCTATGCCATTTTTGTTTGATTTCTGTAAAATTAAACTGGGATTTTCTGTGTGGGTCACAGATTCCATAAAGTATGGTGGGGTCAGACTTTTGGGGTAAGTTGGTGCTTTCTTCTAATAACTTGGCTAATGTGATTGATGTCACAATTCATCTTGTTCTTTAAAAAAAATAGAAATTAAAAAGAAACAGTGAGTTCAGAATGAGCTTGTGACTTAACGTTGAGTCTGTGCCAAGGACTACAAAATATTTTTCACAAAAGAAGATTGTGTTTGCAAGACAAAAACAACACAATTACATACCAACTGCATTCCATTACGAAACAAATTAACTTTAAGTAATTAAAGCCTCTTTGTTCACTACATGCCTCTCAGTCACCAGTAGGACCTTATCATGTAGAATAAACATTGCAGTCTCTACTGTTTTATGGTGTGACTCTTGTTAAAAGATGAGTAATACATCTTAAAATATGTCATGTTTGTTTGCATGAAAACGGCATTGCTTTCAGTGTCTTTGCCAACTTCATTTCCATTAAGAGCAAACATGTCTCCATAAAAAGATCACGAACAGCTCAGTGAGTTAAACCGGATTCTTGTATTCAACATTGTAACATTAGAATTTGCCCCTGCTAACAACCTGGAGCATCTACACAAGGGTGGCCATCCCATTGTCCCTGGGAACAACAGGCCTGTTATTCTTATCAGGCCCATAGGTAAAGTAATAGCAAGTATTACTACAGAACTCCTAACTAATTATGTTGACAGCCTATCATCCCACAACCAAAACCAGTATTGTTTTGTGAATAGAAGGAATTGCCTACCGATTTAATTGACTTCTTTGAGAAGAAGTTGAGGCTGTAGATAATGTCCATGCAGTGCATACTGCCTACGTGGATCAAGGTAAGACCTTTGTTACAATCCCATGTTCCTGTTTTACTAAAAAGTTCACTCACCTGAACACTAACCCACTTGTAACCTCAGGCCACACAGACAGGATTGGTGGTGCACTTGCCTTTAAAAGGCTTGTCACTGGTAGCATCCCACACAGCTCCATATTAGAGCCATTCCTCTTCAGTCCATATTTCAATGATGTCCAGGCTGGTGTCTGGGGTCTCGGGTTAAGGCTGCAATGAGTAAATCTGTTGTTGTCATTAAACATCCAGCTGATACCCATATCCTGCAAGGAGGCCTGACCTAGAAATTCCTTGTGTCAAGACCATGGGCTCAAGTACAACACAAACAAAGGAGTATTGTATTCTTTGGGAAAGGGCACCCCTGCACCTACTTCTTAAATGATACCCCTCCTCAAAATCAATGCCATCATATTCTTAGGAAATTTCTGCCTATCCTAAAAATCACTAGTGCTATGTCTTCCTGGTCCAAAAAAGTTATCATTTCCCCATATCCCTCAATAACCAGGCCCTTACCCAAATGCAATGCTCCCTTTGGCATCTACTTATGCAAAGCTAGTGCCCAGCATGAAACAGTACAATGCTTTGTAACTAAGAAACTCTCGGTCATAATCTCCTTACTTTGTACTGTCATTTGTGCAATGAAGTCTGCTTGGACTATTTATTATTTTATTATCTGTTATTAAAAATATAAACATTATTTGAGTAAAAAAAATCTGCTTGGACTACAAGGCTATAACCAACCCAGTCCTGTCCGGCATCTAACATAGTTCTAAAAACTGTACTAGTACCAATAACTGCTCTATGGACCTTAATTTACATAGTAATATAAACAAAGCCTGTGGATGAGATAGGTATCTCCCTGAAGATCCCCTGTCTGTGGGTCAAGCTCTTACTCCAAATCAAACAAGCAGCTTCCTACCATTTATTTATTTTTATTTTATTTATTTTTTATTTATCATTTGTTGACCGGGAAAGTCCGACTAGGTTCCACAGAGCCTGTTTTCAGCGGAGGCCCGGGGAGAAATTCTCCAGATGCATGTCTTTGGAATGAAATACCACTCTTTGAAGTGAGTGTTGATGTGTGGATAGCGCTCATAACATTTAATCCTGGTCTATATTCTCAGCCTTCTATTAACAAAGGGAATAAACAGTAAGAACTGCAGTGACTAGGCTCCAAATGGTCTACTAGACTGACTGCCTAGTGTAGCTAAGGCAAGATGAAGGGAACAACTGCTATGGGCACAAAGTGTTGGGGGCATGTTCAGCCATTCAAGACCAATACCAAAGGGTGTTTAATGGATAGTGGCTTTTAAAATCTGGTATCACATTTGTTGTCAGATCTTAGCACTGTAGCTCTACCTCTCTGTTTATGTCTAAACTGTAGCAACTGCTTACTACATTTGTAGCAAGCAGTTTGCTACAGTTTTAACAAAACAAGATTTATTTCTTTACAAAATGCTCTCCATGCATGGTATAAACTGTAGCTGTTTGCCGCCGTTGTTTAATAGAAAAAAACATCTTTTTTTCCTCAACTAAAATGTGAGGAAGCCTGGTTAGGGCACAAAAATGGGACCTGATTAACTCCTCCTGCACTCCTGCATTTCAAGAGCACCAGTCACCAGACTGTGGACATGTTTTCTTCAAATGAAGAGCTGGGAAGGCAGGGTGCCACTACTACAAAAGCCAGCTATGCCCCTGATATGAATTGCCTTGACTGAAAAGCTTTCATTCAGATGCTTAGTAAAACTATATATTTCAATATGATTTCAAATTCTGTGACACACAAACATACTAAATGGGTAAGAACCCTCACCTGTATACACACCTACTACACCTGCACACCCACCTGTATACACACCTACTACACCCGAGCACTACTTTATTTTATTATCCTAGGACTAGTATGACTGCAGACTAAGAATATACATCTTGGCAAAAGTTTAGCAGGGATATTTCTGGTGATGCAATGAGAGGATATTTTGTATAAATTTGAGAGGTATTGACTTCTGTTGAAAATATTCCAGTACACTTGCTTATCCATTTTTTTTTCAGGATATTCCCATTTGACATCCTGCCATGACTCCTGTTGTTACACTTTCTCAGAAATCCTGAGTATGCAATGTTCAGATACTAACAAAACTGATCTCATGATGATTTTTTAAATATTTTTTGACCTAGCATCAGTTGGATATATAGTCATAATACGTAAAAGCTAAACATTTTGAAGACCCTGTGTTGCTTAGAATCACATTTCTAACAGGCATGTGGACCTGACCTATCAGGGCTTCTAGGATTACTATTTAACTACAGCATCCAAATAGACTTCATGCCTCATTAATGGAGAAAGGCAACAGTCATCCGTCTGCACAAAAGTGGGCCGGCTACAGACCCTGGAAACTACAGACCCATAAGTTTCACTAGTCTTATATGTAAAGCCATGGAAAGACTTGTCATGGAGATGATCAGTAGAGATATAGTAAGCATCCAGACACTGGACCCAACCCAGTTTGGTTTTGTTGCGGGAAGATCATACCTACTCAGCCTGGTGGACTTCTTTGTGAAGGTCACCATAGCAATGGATGATAGCAAAATTGTTCACACTGCCTACCTTAACCTGGCCAAGTCATTCGACACAATACCCCACTCAGGCATTGTTAAACTCAAGAGGTTAGATACAAACCCGTATGTCACCAGGTGGATAGCCAACTGGCTCACAAACAGGACCCAGGAAGTTAGAATTGGGGAGTTCACCTCTACAAAGAGGCCAGTCACAAGTGGAGACCCTCAAGGATCAGTCCTTGGACTGCTCCTTTTTGCTATTTACTTCTCAGAAGTCAAGGCCAATGTTAATGGTCTCTGGCTGACTAAATTTGCAGATGACTGCAAATTAGGATCTGTTATTGAATCTCACACTGACACAAATGTTCTCCAGGAGGGGCTGACACAGACAAACAATTGGTATCAGAGTCATGGACTAAAACTAAATGCTAAGAAATGCATGATACTATCCTTTGCAAAGTCATCCATCCCAGGTAACTATTGTATTGACAACACACCCCTTAGAGTTGACCCAGTAGTCAGGGACTTAGGGACACACATAGATAGCAATCTATCTTTTGATCATCATATGACTGCAGTGGTGGGGAAATCATTCTGTGTTGCGCAACTTATAAACAAAGGTATGGCATCTAAGTCCAAGGAAGTTATTGTTCCACTGTATTTGGCATTCATCAGACCTATCATTGAGTACAATACCCCCTTTGGTATGTACCTAACTAGGCATATCCAAGAACTGGAATGTCCACAGAGGTTCCTCACTAAAAGAATACAGGGTGTAAATAATATGTCCTGTACAGACTGCCTCAAGGGTCTATCCCTGTGTTCTGTCTCCTACAGGCTTTTGAGGTGAGATCTATGCCTGGCATACAGGACATTGTCAGACCCCACTCTGATGGACCTCCTGCATATCCACAAAACAAATAGTACCAGAATTACCCATTCTAAAGACTTAACCCTTGCCTTTGATATAAATAGGACCTGCTGGAGAGATAGGTATGTATCCCAGAGACTACCCCATCTATGGAACAGGCTCCCCATCCATGTGAAGCAGAGTTCCTCCCTAATCCAATTCAAGTGCAACTTGGACAATTGGATGGGAAATCAGAAATTCATCCCTGGTTTGGCACCTATGTCTCTAATGGACACAGGTAACCAGTAAATGGTTCATCTCTCAGGCCCATTGTTACACTTATCAAGGGTATCAGAACTTGTCAGAGATTTGAGATGCATGGCTAGGCTTAAACAGGCCATTGTGGTTGTTAGCCCAGTAAACAGCTATGAACCTATGAATAAAGTTTCTTATACTCCATTTTTTATTTACAGTGTAAACATGATAAGGTACAACTTAAAGAACATTAAGAAGTACTATACATTTGGGAGTGCAATAATGGCATTACTAAATGAACACATTATGAACTGTGGTGGTGGTGCTGCGGTAACATTGTCACCTCATAGCAAGACGTTGTCCCGTTCGATTCTCAGCTAGAGCGTCTTCTGTGTGGAGGCATACGTGAATGGGGCGTGTCTTCGTTGAAGGTTGTGCGTCAGGGCTGGTAACCCGGTACGTAAAAATCCACTACCAATCATTAGCGGACTTGAGTTCCGCTGTGGCGACCCCTAAAGAAACAAACAAACTAAATGAACACATTATGCAGAGTGTAAACCCAACAGAAATATCAAACTATAAATGGAGAACATGTTTTTTTATTTATACACAAATACACACAATGATGTTTTACGTAATGTACACATTTACTCTACAATGTTATGGAACACAGTATGTTTTCAAAAGTGGAGTGGAGGAGACTTTAATCCACGAAGTGACATGCTTAGAGCACACTTCTTATGCATTAAGATATAGTTTAATATTATATTAAGGATGCATGGAATACAGCTTGTAACATTTTAACAGTACAGTATGCATACTCCATACACATGACTTATGAGGTGATAGACTTCAGCAGTTGCCTAAATACTATCCAGTACAACACAGGCCATGGCATTCTAAGGCTGGTACCAAATGGAAACAACATAACATAAACAGTGAAGTAGAAAATATGACAAGAAATAGCTTAGCTACAAAGTTCACTGTAGAATCAAAAATACACAAAATGCTGTAGAATCACAAATGCCCAAAATGCAGCTACTTATGTATGCATGTATGTAGATATTGTTTGTGCATATTAATTAATTTACTTATTTCCATTTCTTGACCAGGAATGTACAACTGGAAAGGTTTAGAGTTTCTACAACAGTCATGGGGGGGGGAGTTTCAAACACATACTAACTATACTACGTTGTAGATAAAGTTTCAAACACATACTAACTATATTACGTTGTAGATAAAGTTTCAAACACATACTAACTATATTACGTTGTAGATAAAGTTTCAAACACATACTAACTATATTACGTTGTAGATAAAGTTTCAAACACATATTAACTATATTACGTTGTAGATAAAGTTTCAAACACATACTAACTATATTACGTTGTAGATAAAGTTTCAAACACATACTAACTATATTACGTTGTAGATAAAGTTTCAAACACATACTAACTATATTACATTGTAGATAAAGTTTCAAACACATACTAACTATATTACGTTGTAGATAAAGTTTCAAACACATACTAACCATATTACGTTGTAGATAAAGTTTCAAACACATACTAACTATATTACGTTGTAGATAAAGTTTCAAACACATACTAACTATATTACGTTGTAGATAAAGTTTCAAACACATACTAACTATATTACGTTGTAGATAAAGTTTCAAACACATACTAACTATATTACGTTGTAGATAAAGTTTCAAACACATACTAACTATATTACGTTGTAGATAAAGTTTCAAACACATACTAACTATATTATGTTGTAGATAAAGTTTCAAACACATACTAACTATATTACATTGTAGATAAAGTTTCAAACACATACTAACTATATTACGTTGTAGATAAAGTTTCAAACACATACTAACTATATTACGTTGTAGATAAAGTTTCAAACACATACTAACTATATTACGTTGTAGATAAAGTTTCAAACACATACTAACTATATTACGTTGTAGATAAAGTTTCAAACACATACTAACTATATTACGTTGTAGATAAAGTTTCAAACACATACTAACTATATTACGTTGTAGATAAAGTTTCAAACACATACTAACTATATTACGTTGTAGATAAAGTTTCAAACACATACTAACTATATTATGTTGTAGATAAAGTTTCAAACACATACTAACTATAGTACGTTGTAGATAAAGTTTCAAACACATACTAACTATATTACGTTGTAGATAAAGTTTCAAACACATACTAACTATATTACGTTGTAGATAAAGTTTCAAACACATACTAACTATATTACGTTGTAGATAAAGTTTCAAACACATACTAACTATATTACGTTGTAGATAAATTTTCAAACACATACTAACTATATTACGTTGTAGATAAAGTTTCAAACACATATTAACTATATTACATTGTAGATAAAGTTTCAAACACATACTAACTATATTACGTTGTAGATAAAGTTTCAAACACATACTAACTATATTACGTTGTAAAGTTTCAAACACATACTAACTATATTACGTTGTAGATAAAGTTTCAAACACATACTAACTATATTACGTTGTAGATAAAGTTTCAAACACATACTAACTATATTACGTTGTAGATAAAGTTTCAAACACATACTAACTATATTACGTTGTAGATAAAGTTTCAAACACATACTAACTATATTACGTTGTAGATAAAGTTTCAAACACATACTAACTATATTACGTTGTAGATAAAGTTTCAAACACATACTAACTATATTACGTTGTAGATAAAGTTTCAAACACATACTAACTATATTACGTTGTAGATAAAGTTTCAAACACATACTAACTATATTACATTGTAGATAAAGTTCCAAACACATACTAACTATATTACGTTGTAGATAAAGTTTCAAACACATACTAACTATATTACGTTGTAGATAAAGTTTCAAACACATACTAACTATATTACGTTGTAGATAAAGTTTCAAACACATACTAACTATATTACGTTGTAGATAAAGTTTCAAACACATACTAACTATTACGTTGTAGATAAAGTTTCAAACACATACTAACTATATTACGTTGTAGATAAAGTTTCAAACACATACTAACTATTACGTTGTAGATAAAGTTTCAAACACATACTAACTATATTACGTTGTAGATAAAGTTTCAAACACATACTAACTATATTACGTTGTAGATAAAGTTTCAAACACATACTAACTATATTACGTTGTAGATAAAGTTTCAAACACATACTAACTATATTACGTTGTAGATAAAGTTTCAAACACATACTAACTATATTACGTTGTAGATAAAGTTTCAAACACATACTAACTATATTACGTTGTAGATAAAGTTTCAAACACATACTAACTATATTATGTTGTAGATAAAGTTTCAAACACATACTAACTATATTACGTTGTAGATAAGCAAGCAAAGCTCAGGTTAACAAAAAATAAATAAAAATTTGTTCTCTGATCAAGTAAAAGAGGAAAGAATAGAATAACTGATGATAAATTACAAATTCAATACAAGGCATAACTAAGTTAATATAATTCATGGTTACTTGTTAATAAATAGACATTGGAATCTAGGCAACTGTGTTACCTATATTAACAAAGAGATTTCAGTCCAGGTCAGTATAATGCTGCAGCTTATGTCCCTAGATCATTAAAAATGATCAGAGGCCATTGTAGAGGCTAATGTATATAAAGTGCAATAAAATACAGTAATGCATTCTAAACGCACCCTACATATAATACTGATAAATGGTACTTTATTATTGTTTCTAGTTGGGGGGGGGGGGTTCTTCACTGCCACCACAACTCTTTGCATGTTTAAAAAGAGATTTTTGGAGGGAAATTTAACAAAAGACAGCCAAATATATCTTCATTATTATTACAATATTAAACTGCAGATTTACACCCCCATCTAACATTAAAGGAATACCTGTATACCTCTTGGATTTGCTCCTGCAATGAGCCCATGTGAACATTTTCCCCCTTGCCTCTCTCTCAGTGGCTACGGTTCCCCTCTTCCTCTCTTCTACCTCTGCTACGTACCTAACTTTTATTTCTAATCAATCTTCCCTCACCACTAACTCCTCTCCTATCAATCTCTTCCTCGGGGTCTCCTCCAGTTCCTGTCTCCCCTTAATGTATTACAATACAATGACTGTCTTGCCGAATTCCCTTTTGTCAGAAATTGTTTTAAATATTTGACTTTCATATTTAGTGTAAAATGTTCCTGTGTTTTATTTATAGGTTCTTTTCTGTGTGTTTTTATTTATTAATTGCTTTGTGAAAAGATCAATCATACTTTTCCTTTAATTATTGTATTAATCACTGTATTGCTAAATATTGTAATGGAGCTTTTCTCCTGGGGTCTCTGCTGAAAAAGGGCATGTTGCCCAGTCAGTCAGACTAACCCAGTTAACAAATGTTAAATAAATAAATAAAATAAATAAATCTGTTTAACTTCACAAACGTTTGCCATCACAATATACGTATAGAGATCTAAGATACTCAAAAAACTTTAGGAGGTGGGAGGGTGACTTTAGAAAGTGGACAGTTCATGCTTAACTACTTGAAATACAGGTCAGGTTCTGTGGGTACTTTGTTGTCATACCTTTCTATTCCCATTCCACACCTATCATTTCTTCAGCATTCATATAATGAGATGTTGCAGTCCCATTTACTGTATGTGTTACATGAATACACTGCCTCCAATACAAGCAGAAACGCCTATGACACATTTTAATCCATAAAAAATCATTTGTAAAATCACTTTGGGGAACACAAACAGTAACAAAAAATAATATAGTGCATTGCTTCTGTCTGATCTGGGCTGCACCAGAATATTGGGTATGCCAGTCTTCAAAAATATTTAAGGATATGTGTAGTCCCACATGACTAGTTAAAGCAAAAGCCGTGCCATTTGTATTTGCCCACCTACTGTTTATTTTAAAGCCCATTTATTTTATGTTTGCTGCTGTACCTCTCTAAGGGTGCACTCGTTTTATTCATAAACCACTTTCACACAGACTTTAAGGGTTTCTTTTTCAGTTCCTGTGGAGTTGCCTGAATCTGAGCTTTAGCATATGCATGAACTACATGGTGATAATGTTCATAGGTTCATACTAGGCTATCTGCCCTAGGGCATTTATAAGCCTAGCCAGAATGTGTTTGGCTTTCGCCACCCATTTTAAATGAATTTTGCTATGCCCTTTTTTGAGGTTAGTGTACTGTGCCTCTGTCTAACAGTGACACAGAAGTGATACCCAGGGTAAACCTACAATCTCCCATCCACTCATCAAGATTCCTCTTGAAGAGAGTCAATGAGGGACTCTGCCTAACCTGGACTGGGATTTTATTCCAGAGTGAAGGGAGCCTCTGGGTTATGAATCTGTCCCTCCAGCATGTCCTATTTATTTCAGTGCTGAGGTTCAAGTCTCTCGAGCACGTAGCTCAATGGGATTTGGATTTTCTGAGGTGCAGCATATCCATTAATTCCGGATTGGACATGGCTTTATACATCAGGCACAGATCGCCTCTGAGCAGGTGGTATGCCACTGAGTAGAGCTGGAGTTTCTTTAACCGGGCAGCATATGGCATCTGTTTGAGCCCTTTGATCCTCTTGGTGAGGTACTTTTGGGGTCTTTCCAGTTGCTGCAGGTGTCTGGTAAGGTACATCCCAAAAGGGGCATTGTACTCAATTATGGGCCTGATGAGGGATGAGTAAAGACGCACGATGACCTCCCCTGATCTAGATGTGAATCCCTTCATGATTAGGTGGGCTATATAAAATGTTTTTCTAACCACTTTGGCCACGTGGTTTTCAAATGAGAGATTGCTATCAACTTGGGTCCCCAGGTCACTTCTTCTGTACTTAATGGATTACCAACTATGTGGTAATTTGTGGGCACTTTGCTTTTGCCAAAGGGGATGACTATACACTTTTTGGCGTTTAGCTTGAGGCCATGGCTCTGGCACCAGTTGTCTGTTTCTATGAGGCCCTTTTGTAGGATGCTTGTGTCAGCTGGAGAGTCAATTATGGCGCCTAGTTTGCATTCATCTGCCAACTTGGTCAGCCACAGTCCTTCCTTGTTGGCCTGTACCTCTGAGAAATATATACCGAACAAGACAGGTCCCAGGACTGAGCTTTGTGGGACACCACTTGTAACTGGTTTGGAGTCTGACATGGCTCCAGCAATTCTAACCATGTGGGTTCTGTCCTTGAGCCAGTTTGCAACCCATCTAGTGACATAGGGGTTTATATTTAAGCTGGTGAGCTTATCTATAATGCCCGAGTGGGGTATTGTATCGAAGGCTTTTGCGAGGTCCAGGTAGGCTGTGTGGACCACCTTCCCCTCGTCAATGGCCATGGTGACTGTTTCAAAGAAATCGACCAGGTTTAAAAGGCAGGATCTGCCCTTAACAAAGCCAAACTGGGTAGGATCCAGTGTCTGTAGGTCCCCAATATCTTTATTTATGAGGTCCATGATGATCCTTTCCATAGTTTTGCAGACCAAGCTAATCAGGCTTATGGGGCGATAGTTTCCAGGATCCCTTTTGGCACCACCTTTGTGGAGAGGGACCACTGTTGCTGTACGCCACTCTTTGGGTACATATCCTGTAGTAAGGCTGAGATTGAACAGTAGTTTTATGTTTGGGTTTAGCTCTTCTTGGAGTTCATGTAGGACACAGCCCGGGGCACCGTCTGGTCCCATTGATGCTGTGTTTTTTGCTTTGGAGTGGGCGGCTCTTACCTGAGCATCTGAGATGTCAGGGGGGCAGCACTCTGCTGGGATAGATATGTGCCCTTTTGGTGGGGGGGTGCTGGATCTTGAGTACAGTCCCTCCTAGGTGTTATTTTTGTATCAACATCATCATTCAAACCAGACATCTTAATTCATTCAGCACAATATTGGAGGTGCATTTTGTACCAATTCTCTGAACGTTTCGGTTTTGTGAGCTTATTTATTCGGTAGTGGTGCTGCGGTAGCATTGTCGCCTCACAGTAAGACGTTGTCCCGTTAGATTCTCACTCAGCTAGAGCGTCTTCTGTGTAGAGGCATGTGTGAATGGGCATGCCTTCGTTGAAGGTTGTGCATCAGGGCTGGTAACTCGGCATGTAAAAATCCACTACCAAACATTAGCGGACCGGAGTTCCGCTGTGGCGACCCCTAACCAGGATAAGCCAAAAGACACAACAACAAACTTCGAGCGTGCAGCAAATGTAACTGTAGAAATGTGGTATCCTATTACTTCTATAAGCAAAATGTGAATTAAATGAGTACCGTAAAGTACACAGAACATTCCTAGTAGCATTTAATACACTGGGCAGTGAACCATGCTGTAGTTTGCGTTACATACACATTTTCTATGGCTCTTTTGCATATTCTTTGTTCATTCTTTTTCTATAACCCAGTTGTCCTTTTCTGGGCTGTAATGAGCCACAGCCTTTCCTGGCACACAGCAAGCATAGGGAAGAGCAGCGGTCCTGGATGGGATATCAGTCCATTGTAGGATGTACAGAAATTACACATAGTTAAAAGCAATAGAAAAGCAAACACATTTACCTACCAGCATATTCCTGGAATATGTGAGGAAAATAAAGACCCTAGCAAAATCTCAGTCATATGCAGGGAGGACATGTAGACTCTGAAAGAAGGTTCCCGATCTAGGAACCAACATGGCACAGTGTTAACTACAGCACCCTTGTGCTACACATTTTTGTAGATAATGTTTTATTAAAGTATGATGGTAACTTAGGCCAATTGTTAAATGCATTACTGAGTAATTACTTAACATTTACTTTACTGATTATAGTATAATGTGCCGTGTTATTTTCTATACCTACATTTATTCAGTGGTGAGACAGAACTTAAGTCACTGTCTGTATATCACTCTGAACTAGATGTAGAAACATAGTGCTGCTGAGGTAGTGTTTCTATTTACATCACGGTACCCACCCAGCAATACACACGAGAGTGGACTGTGGAATGGGAGTCAGCATTGAAGCACCACTAAGGATGCCCTATCCAACCTCAGGAAGCTTTCTGCAATTGCCCAGTTAATGGTTGAAAGGGTCATTTGACCAGCACATCTACCCAGTTATGAAATTGCAATAAATAAATAAGAAACAAAGAGGTTAACATATCAAGTTTTTGGGAATCTAGGCTATCATCGTCCCTGATTTGCTATAGTGTAGTCATTTCTGAATTCTAAGCTACAGCAGATTTACCTGCTTTGCCTAAATTGTACATTTTTATTACAGATGAAAAGAAGGCAAGATGAGAAGTGATTCTAAAATGTTTCCTGCCAGGATTTGCATAGAATCTCGCCCTCTGGTTATTGATGGTGATATATTTGCATAGGCATTTTTAAAACTTTAGACCTAACCATTTTGGATTTGTTAAAGGCAGATTCTTCCTCTTAAGCTTGTTGGACTTTTAAAAAAAAGTGTCTTGGGCAGTAGAGGTAAATCAGCCAACACAACAGACCTAGACTTGGCCAAAGCATTCAAAACAATTCCATCCCCAGGCATCATTGATAGGTTACTCCAGTTAAATGTAAACTCTTATATTACCCACCCACCCCAAAATAACTGACTTAGGTATGCAGGCACCTTCATTGCCAAGGAACAATCCTTTGATCACCTGGAAATCATTTCATGTAGCTACACTAATCATCAGTGAGATATAGTCTAAATCCATGCAAGTCATTGTTACCCTTTACTACTTCCTTATCAAACAGAAAATAGAATAGAGTAGAATGTCCCTCTGGTATGTACTTGTCTAGCCTTCTGACCCAGTCTGTGAGAACTCAGTGTTTCCTTAAAATAATAAACAGACAGAAAGGCATGTCCTTTTTGGGATACCGTACCACCTTCTAGCACTTTCACTCTTTTCCATTTCCTGTCGGCTATTGTGATGAGATCTCTGCCTTGTCCACAAAAGAAATATCACCCTCAGCACCCACTCAGGGTTACCTATTACAACTGTAAAACTGCAGTTGCACGAATACGGAAATGTCAACACATATTGAGCGAACTGCAAAAACACCGATCGTCTTGAAACTTGAAATTTGAAATGTCGAATTGTCATAGTTGGCCCTTTTCTGGTACAGCTGCTTAAGGAAGTGTGCAATAGTTACAGACCTTAGGGTTAGGGTGTGGGTTAAGGTAAGTGCATACATAGTAATATATGTAAGCTTTACTTTAGGGTTAGAAGTAGGGTTTTGTTAAGTGTATGTATGTGGATTATTTATTTTGTTTGGGTAGGTAGTACTTAGCGGGTGGTGGGGTTGGCCAACTATGCCAATTCAACATTTTGAATTTCGCAGTTCAGGACGTTCGGTATTTTCACGGTTCACTCAATATGTGTCGGTGTTTCTGTATTTGCGTATGTGAGGTTCTGCAGTTATAATATAAACCCACTCAAGAGACCTAAACAACTACCAAAACGTAAATAGGATCTGTTGGAAGGAAATATACCTCTGGCAGTGAATACCTCTTTTATGGAATATATTCTCTTAGAGGTAAAGCACAGTAGCTCCAACACTTTTTTTAAGCATGGCTGGATGACTGGATGGTCAGTCATAAGTACATCCACATACTGGCCCCTCTAGCCTTTATGGTAAGGGGTGGAAACTAAGATGGGGTCTGACATTCATGCCATGGTAAATCGGTGATATCATTGGCTAGGCTACAAATGGTCCATTATATCAACAGCCTTTTATAAAATGATTAACATTTGCTCAAGCTGATTATTCTTAGTTTGTCAGGTTCCAAATATAGTATTGCATATTATTGCATCAGTGCAACAAAATATTATTTGTTTTTGTTTTTTGGAGCTATTTTTGGCTCACTCACTGCTGACCAAGTGTTTCCGGTGTTTCTCCTAGATCACCATGTCTATAATCCTTCCCTTGTTCTTGGGACTTGCTCAAACTATAGACTGGGGCTGATGAAGAGATTGAGGTGTTTTGGAACAGTTATCATACTGCTGCCAAGGAAGTGGTTTTTACACCCTACCCCTGCACATGTCCAGTATCCTGAGAGTGAGGCATGTAATGAGTGTAAGAGTAGAACCACCCCTCATTTCAGCAAGAGGCTGGCATCAGCAGAATGCCCCATCCACTTACAGGTAACCCATCACAGTTATTTCTCCAGTCTCAGCCAAGGTAATCAAATCATGTGATTGTGCTCCGAGAGTGCATGTCTTTCTCCTCACCACTAGAAGAGGCTTATCCATTCTCCCTGCCTGTGGTGTCAAACATACAAACTGCTGTTCAAATTCAGGTTGTCTGAGCTGTAGTTGGGACTTTATCTCACTATGCCACCAGATACAGGCAACAATGTTAGTTGATAACAAGTACTGTTAGCAAAGTACTGAAGTGTCAAAGCATTGCCATTTTTAATAAAATAGGGTGGTGATAATTTTCCATATTGTTCAATGAAATTTAGAAACATACATTTGTAGTAATTTATGATATTCCATAATCTGCAGACATTAAAAGCTGTTTGCATTATATCTTACTGTATTTTGTGCTTTTTTATCAAGTTTAATTGCAATTCTCATATTTTCCCACCTTTTTACGGATTGCATCTCAGATTTTTCTAAAAAAAAAAAGATTGAGAGGTATGAGTGCTAGAAGTGTTTGTGTGCTGTTTTTATTTCCAGATTACTGTCCTGATATGTTTAAGTGCCTTTTGAACTGGCAAAAGGTTAATTAGTTATATACTTTTTGGTATGTCCAGTCACTCAGTTTATATTATGCGGCATTTGGCCTATTGAACATTATGGCTTTTTCTCCCCATGAGGTGACAGCTGGGCAACCAGGATCCTGGGTCATTAAACTGTGGGACAAAATTGTATTTATTTCATTTGTTTCTTGCCCTAGCCATGTTTCCACCCCCCCCCCCCGTATGGGTGTATAGTTGCTTTAAGAAGGCCAGGTGTATGTGTATATATATATATATATATATATATATATATATATATATATATATATATATATATATCTTCAGGTTCATCATCCCTCACAAAGTCGCATGTTCTACTTCTATTATTGCTGCAAAAGTCATGATTATTCTTCTCATGTATTTGCTGTGTGAATAATGTTACAGGACATAAGTTTGCAACATCCCTCTGGAGGTAAGCTAGCCGTTTAGTTTTGTTTTTGTCTTGTTCCTCTCTTCTGGATGGTCTGTCAGGCATATGGACACTAAAGTGATGATGACGGCACATCTTTATGCAAACCATAATCTGATGGGTCCATTTAAATGAGCAAGCTCTAATTCACAACTTTACTATCCACTGCTAAAAGTTTCAACCTCCAAGTTAGTTATGTTAGCTTAAGGGGTATAGGGGGGGACTAGCTCCCACTTAAAACATTTTCAATTATCTTGATGTTCATCGTGCATACAGCTGCAGTAATCACAGATGGGTTTTCAGCCGTCAGGCGGTCCCTCGGTCGGCCGAATTCCAAAGTCTTGGTCCGGCGTCGGTTGTCGTCGCTTACTCTTCTGACGTCAGTGAGGCCAGAGTATATAAGACACAGCCGACGCCATGTTCTTCAGTCTTTTTTGCCGCGCGGTGCCCGAAGTAGAGGCAGTTCGCAAGTGCCGGTCGGCCAGCTCCTGAATTACGAAAAAATTGGAAACCGAAGTCTTCATTAAAGCTAAGTACCCCGTTGGGGAAACTTTTCTTGCCTCAGACCGATGTCAGAAAAAGTTAATAATTGTATTTCTTGTGGGAAGCAAATACCGCATAAGGATTTCCATTCCCTCTGCATACCTTGTTTGGGCCCAGACCACGACGTCTCGGGCTGTCGCTTTTGCGCTACCTTCAATAAACGCACTATTAAGCGTCGGGTGGAGTTCGCCCAACACTACTTTGGTAAAGCTTTTGATTATAAAATGTCGTCGGACACTCCGACTACCGTTTTGTCCAAAAAACGCAAGGAAAAGGACCGACACGCGAGGCCCGCGGTCCCCGCCAAAACAGGCTACACGTGGTCCGGTTCTCAGCGAGACGCCTTTGCAGTCCCTGACTACCGACGACACTCCTTTGGCGGTGTCCTATGTACCCGAGAACGCTGGGTCCTCGGCCCTTTCCCAGACTACAACCGAAGCCCCTGCTAATGTCGAGCCTACTAATGTGGACAGGTCCACCTCCACCCATGGTGTATTTAGGCCCTCATCTTCTTTTTCAATTAAGGCCTATACTAAATCCAAAGCAGCCAGGCATCCCACGAGGCCTGTTGCACAGGGCCCATCTCCAGGACCCATGCCTAAAAAACAGATGCTTAAAATGGCTGAGGATTTAATTACTCTTATCAGAGGTTCTCAACCCCCTCCTGACAAGAGACCCAGAGTGGAGGAAGATTCTCCCTCTTCTGATCAGGGATCCATTTTATCAGAACATTCTGATGCAGAAGAACACTCTTTCTCTCCTTTTGAGGATTCGGATGCAGAACAGTCCATTCCTTCTGTATCCCCTCCTGAGGATTTTTCCTTTGGGGAAACCTTGCACACCTTGAGGGAACACTTCCATTGGGAAGGCCAAGACTTTTCAGATTCCAAGAAAAGACTTAGGGAATTTCTTTGGTTACCTCAACACAGACCTCTGGCTATACCCCCTGTTTTGGACATACTGGATGATGTCTATTTGGAGGCTTGTCTTAACCCTGATTCTCTGCCTCCTGCACCAGTCAAACCTGATAGGTATTACAGAGTACCCAGCTCTCACCAATTTCTCTTCAAAAGCCATAATGCTGACCCTGAAACCATTTCACAAGGCCCCAAGGGATTAAAGGCCTCCACTGCCAAGAATCCACTTCCTGCAGAAAGGGAATCACGATCTTTAGAAAGGTGGGGTAAAAAGGTATATACCTCGGCCACCCTAGCCATGAGGGCCTTAAACTGTCAGTTTCATATGATTAAATATCAACAGTATCTGTTATCACAATTAAGGAACAAAATGTCTCAACCTGAACAACCAGATTTAAAAGAGTTACAGGATATGATGCATAGTGCGGAGCAAGTGGGTAAACACACCTTACAATGTGGTTATGATGCCCTAGAGGCTTCCAGTAGAGCGGCTGCTACGGGATCAGTCATTCGCAGACATGCCTGGCTTAGGGAACAAAATTTACCTGATCATGTGAAAGCTAAACTTCTTGATGCTCCTTTACAAAAGGATGTATTATTTGGTACTAATGCTGAGGAGATACTACGAAAAATGGAAGAAAAAGCCAAATCTATGCAAACTGTCAAAGCTTTCTTACAGGTCCAACCACCACGTTTTAGCAGGAATTGGCCTTCAAAAAACTGGTCCTTTCCAGCCACTGACAAGCCCCAAAGAGGTAGATACAGATGCACAAGGGGCAGAGGGCAATCACAAGGATCATATAGAGGCAGACAATGGCAAACTCCAGCACCAAGAGGTGGCGAAGACAGTGCACAACAATACAGGAAGCAAACCCAATGACTCCCTCATTTCCATGCCAAGCATGTCTCAGCTGGCAGCACCTTTGGGAGGGAAACTAGCATTATTTGCAAGCAATTGGCATATTGTCACAACAGACAAATGGATCCTGAACATTATAAACAGAGGCTACAAATTTCAGTTTCACACTCTTCCAAAAATGAGAGGCATGCCAAACCTGCCACAAAATCAAAGGGCAGAGGCACAACTGCAAATTTCAAAGCTCATAAACATGAGAGCTATTCAAGAGGTACCTACGCACCAACAAGGTCAAGGTTTTTATTCAAGACTTTTTCTGGTACCAAGGAAAGGAACCGACTGGAGACCCATTTTGGACTTATCCATCCTAAACACATTTCTACTGCAAAAAATTCAAGATGCTCACATTACAGCAGCTTCTTCCCATGCTGGGCAAGGAGTTTTGGCTGGTAACATTGGACCTCAAGGAGGCATACCTGCATGTCCCAATCAGGCAAAGCTGCAGAAGATACCTCAGATTTCTTGCAGGTTCAATCCACTATCAATTCTCTGCATTGCCCTTTGGCTTATCTACTGCGAGCAGAGTATTCACAAAGTGCCTGGCATCAGTGATTGCCTACTGCAGACTTCAAGGGATACAAATTTACCCTTATCTGGACGACTGCCTGATCCAAGCGGACAGCAAGTACATACTTCTGGAACATCTGGCATATGTGACACGGTTACTGCTTTCTCTGGGATATACAATCAACAAAGAGAAATCAAGGCTAATGCCATCTCAGAAAATAACCTTCCTGGGTGCCAGCTTGGACACAAACACCCAGATGGCCTATCTTACGCCAGAAAAACAGGGGCAACTATCTCAGTACTTCAAAATACTAGCAAAAAGTACCAGGCTTACTGCAAGGAAAATCCTGCAGGCTCTGGGATTCATGGCATCTTGCATTCTTCTAATCCCATGTGCAAAGCTGCATATGAGGAAACTTCAATGGTACCTGAAAAATCTATGGTCTCAACACAGTCACAGTTTGGAAACAATAATACCAATAATTCCATGTTTGCAAAAGGAATTTCTATGGTGGGCCCAAGCATGTCAATCAAACACAGGCCTCCCATTCTGCAAGCCTCAAGCAAAGCAAGTCATAACCACAGACGCCTCAGATTACGCCTGGGGGGCGCACATGAAGGACAGGTGCATTCAGGGCAGATGGTCCCAAAAGGAAAAGCACCTTCACATTAATCAAAAAGAAATGCTAGCAGTAATAAATGCAATTACAGCTTTCAAGGACTTCCTGCATCCAGGACAATTACTGATAAGAACAGACAACACCACAGTAATGTGGTACATAAACAAATAAGGAGGAACACATTCATACCCCTTGTGCAGACTAGCCATGACTCTTTGGAACTTGGCTTTGGAAAGACAAATCGAACTTCAAGCACAGTACTTGCCAGGATTGGAAAACACACTGGCAGACAATCTAAGCAGAAATATGACAGATCCACACGAATGGAAGTTGCATCCTCAGGTGTTTACAGAAATAATCCAAGCGTGGGGGAGGCCAGACATAGATCTTTTTGCCTCCCACAGGAATCATCAATTGGAAAAGTTTTGTTCGAGGACCTTTCATCCAAAGGCCTGGAGAGTGGACGCCCTTTCATTCAGTTGGACAGCATGGACAGTTTACGCATTCCCACCTCTGCCTCTTCTGCCCAAGGTGCTTTTGAAAGCAAGAACAGACAAACCGAAGATGATACTGATTGCTCCAGATTGGCCAAGGCAATACTGGTACCCACTCCTGAGGAGCCTAACACATACTCCTCCCTGGTCCCTGCCTCTAATGCCTCTTCTGCTGACTCAGCACAGCTACAAAACTCTTCACAGTCAGCTGAAAACACTCAATCTCGCTGCATGGAAAATTCCTTAACACCACAACAGACCCTACTCTCCAAGGAGGTGCAGGATGTCATTTTGGAGGCCAGAAGGCCATCTACTAGAAAAGCTTACTCCGCAAAATGGAAGCAGTTTTGCTCTTGGAATGAGAAAAGAGGCCAGGACCCTAGAAAACTGAACTTGCCTCTGGTATTACAGTATCTAGCTGAGCTGCTGAACAGTGGACTTTCATTTTCCTCCATAAAAATCCATGCCTCAGCCATTTCTGCAGAATTCAACATGGAGCCTCCTTTATTTTCTCACCCACTCTTATGACAGTTCCTCAGAGGGGCTAAGAATATAAGACCACCAAGGAAGCAACCAATACCAGCCTGGGATCTTAATTACATACTAGAAAAGTTAACATTGCCTCCTTTTGAACCAGCTGCCTCAACAGATTTGCAATATTTGTCTTGGAAAACAGCCTTCCTTCTGGCCATCACTTCAGCTCGTAGGGTTTCTGAACTACAGGCCCTCATGGTGGTGCAGCCCTTCCTCATTTTCCATCAGGACAGGGTTTCCCTTCGTACCAACCCATCATTTATGCCAAAAGTGGTATCCAGGGTAGCTTTAAATCAAGTCATACACCTACCTACCTTTTATCCCAATCCTCAAAACAAAGGGGAAAGGCTGTTACACTCTTTAGACATCCATAGGCAGCTACGTTATTATTTGGACAGAACAAAGTCCTTCAGGAAATCAGAACAACTTTTTGTGTCCTATGCTGTAGGGGCTCAAGGGAAACCAGTTACAAAACAGACTATTTCCAAGTGGATTGGCCACTGCATACGGTTTTGTTATTCCTATCATGGGAAATCTGTTCCTACAGGTATCAGATCACACTCCACCAGGGCCACAGCTACCTCTACAGCCTTCCTCAGAGGAGTCCCTACCAAAGATATTTTGGAGGCAGCCACTTGGAGTTCTGTACATACCTTCACAAAACACTACCACCTGCCTTTATATTCCAGAACAAGAGCAGGCTTTGCCACTGCTGTTTTGCAGGGCATTCTGGCTCAACCCAGTTCCTCCTAGTACCTACCACCCTATGCATAGCTTTGGGATTCTACCCATCTGTGATTACTGCAGCTGTATGCACGATGAACATAGTACAGTTTTGTACCTACCATAAATGTAGATGTTCGAGTGCTAATACAGCTGCAGTACAGGTTTCCCTCCCTCCTTCCCCACTTGGTAAAGGCATGGGGCCTAACAACCTCTTCATACTACCTGACTGGGTTATCCTGCTATGTTTTATTTGCTTGCATCCACTGATTTTGGATTATATTGCATTGCTTGTATATGGATGTAAGCATTATTTATGTATTGCCTTCCTACTGGGGGCACCTGACATCTGGGGCAAGAAAGACTGAAGAACATGGCGTCGGCTGTGTCTTATATACTCTGGCCTCACTGACGTCAGAAGAGTAAGCGACGACAACCGACGCCGGACCAAGACTTTGGAATTCGGCCGACCGAGGGACCGCCTGACGGCAGAAAACCCATCTGTGATTACTGCAGCTGTATTAGCACTCGAACATCTACATTTATGGTAGGTACAAAACTGTACTTTCTCCTGTTGCTTGCAGAAAGATGTATTATTTTCATGAGATATGTCTCTGACTTATTCTGCAATAAAAATGGTATGCGTCAACAGCATGTCACTAAATCCAAACAAAATAACATTGTACAGTCTGTGGTAATTACTTTTATTAGGCAAAACATGGTCTAAACACATACATCAAACTTCATCAGTATGCAGAATAAATGCCATAAAACTCTTATTAATGTAGTATTTAACATGGCATCATTCAGTTTTCAATTGATTTTATTTATTTATTAAGTTTGTTTGTCAGGTGAGTGCACTTGTCCAAAGACCCTTTTCAGTCACCACCAAGGTCATTAGACAAAGACAGTTACAATTTTTAGATAGGACACTAACTCAGAGTGATACATTGTTATCATTTAAATAATTAAAAGGACTTACATACCATATGTAAATAATATTATTAAATGTATGGTATGTGCCTACAGTCTGTGTAAATAACATTATTAAAATTATGGTATGTGCTTACAATCTGTGTAAATAATATTATTAAAAGTGTGATATGTGATTACAGTCTGTGTAAATAATATTAAAAGCATGGTATATGTGCTTACAATCAACCACTATACAGTTACTTCAAGAATTGGTCATTAACATCAGTTTCACTAATTGCACCACGTTTAATAGCCCCCAGCTTATAAATCTGATGTGTTCATTCCAACTTAGAATTTATTCTGTCATACGTCAGCATACACTCTTGTGACCACAAGCCACTATGCAGAACACATTTTAGTTTGTTTATTCCTATGTTTTTTGTTCTTATTTTGAAACATGATTCTTTTACCACCCTAAAAGAAATGGGAATTATGTTGGAAAGCAGCCATGTATATAACCAGGTTATAGTTTCATGTAAGCAGTTACCTGCCACTAACCATCCTGTCTTTGTTATTAGATATAAAGGATTATTGTCAAATGTACACTGATTTATTACTTTACTTGCAGGTAATCCCAACTTGCATGCAACTGTTCATAAAAAATGTATCAGATGTCCTTATTGTTACCAGCTTTCTTATTCTGCTTTACCTAAAAATTATTGTTTACTTTTTCTAGACTACAGTAAAATTTCAAACAAGCACATGAATATCATACTATTAGTATAATAGGTAGTAACAAGTTATTAGATCTGTTGTTTTTTTCCAATTCTGTATAATTCTTTTAGATTTATAGCAATTCTGATCATTTGGATTTAACACAACACTAACCCTGACCACAACCAGAACATCGTAACCCCTGCCTAAACACCCGCAAAGCAAATCACCCATGAATGGTTAAGTCATTTCTGTGTCTTAACAAATCCTAATAAATAATGCAGTGCTGACAGTTGGCGATATTTCTAATACTATGTCTTGGATGATAACTATAAATCATAAAGACTGTATTTTAGGTATAGGTTTTCCAATGTACCAGTGTCTCTACAATCCATTTGTAAAGCTATCAATTTCAGCATGTATGTCAGTCAGAAATGAAAAGTTTAATGGTAAACCTACCTCAATTAAAAAAGTATTAACATTAGATGTCCAAATCTATACTACACCAAAGTACTATGTGAGCATTTATATAGCTACATGGAATCAGGAATACCTGATGGGACAAAGTCATCCTCCTCAAGGAAGAGTAAACCTGACTGGTGGACATCTGCAATAAATAAACTATAATAAAAGGAAAGGATTGCAGTCCAGGACTAAGAAGAAGCAGGTCCCTAACTGGAAGCAATCTCTCCTTAGCCTGAGGACTAGTGAAATCCTCCAAATCAAACTCCAAGTTCAAAATGGCCACATCTACTAAAGACAGTCATAAGGCCTTCTTCACATATGTCTGCAATCTCAAAGGAAGCACTCAGATCTGCTCAGAACTGGTGGCCAAGGACATCACATACACAAATGCCATAGATATAGCCAACCTGCTAGCAGACAGGTTCAGTGAAAACTTCACCCATCAGTCCCCCCATCAGTAAATCAGGACATCCCCCAGCACCTGCATCCCTCCCCTTATCTCTAGGGAGCATGTCATCACTGCCCTCTCAAAGGCAAAAAGTGCAGCCTCCATGGGACCCGATAACATCCCAGGTTGCATCCTACATGAACTCAGGCAGGAACTTGCAGCACCTTTAGGCACCTTATTCAACCAAAGGCTGAGTACCGGCATTATCCCACCTGAGTGGAGGACAGCCACTGTCATCCCTTTGCACAAAGGTGGAGCATTCACTGATCCAAGAAATTATAGACCGATCACCCTAACTAATCTGATCTGCAAGGCCATGGAGCAGATTATCACAGACCTCATTAACAATGACATTGACAACCTCCAAACACTCGATCGCACACAGTTTGGTTTCATCAAAGGGAGGTCATGCCTGTTAAATTTGGACAACTTCTTTGAGACAGTCATCAAAGCCATGGACGAGGGGAAGACAGTGCACACCACCTACCTTGACCAGAGCAAAGCCTTTGATACTATTCCCCACTTGGGTATAATAGATAAACTCTCTCAACTAGCCATCAATCCATGTTACCAGATAGGTAGCAAACTGGTTCACTGATAAAACCCACCTAGTCAAAATAGGGGAATCCCCCTCAAGCAGTAGACCTGTAATGAGTGATGCACCCCAGGGATTGGTCTTGGGGCCTCTGTTTTTGGGATATGCTTTTTTGAGGTGCAGGCCAAAACCAGTGGGCTATGGCAAACCAAGTTTGCGGATGACTGCAAGCTGGGTGATGTGGACATCCTCCAATTGGGTCTCACCCAAAGAAATGACTGGTGCCAGAAACATGGCCTCAAACATGAATGCCATAATATGCATCATCATTTCCTTTGGGGAGATTAACATTCCAACAAATTATCACATTAATAACGAGGTCCTAAGCACATAATCAGTCATGAGGGACTTGGGCACTCAGGTTAATAGCAAACTGACCTTTGACCAACATATTGCATCCATTGTAAGGAAAGCTTTCTACATAGCCCACTTCATTAGAAAGGGTATCTCATCCAGGGACAAGGAAGCCATAACATCCCTGTATTCTTCTCTTATAAAACCCATTATTGAGTTCAATGTCCCTTTCAGCATGTACCTTACAAAGCACATGCAGCAACTGGAGAGACAATGGAGGCTTCTCACCAGGAGAATCCAGGGCCTCAAACATCTACCCTACACAGATAGGAAAAAGGCCCTGTACCTCTACTCATTCTCATACAGACTCCTCAGAGCAGACCTCTGTTTGGCAAACAAAGTAATTTCAGACACTGTATTGATGGGACTGCTGCATATCCATAAGTCAAACTCCACTTGAGTAACCCACACACGCGACCTCAACCTGGTCTGTGACATCAGTAGGACTTGTTGGCAGGACAGATCTGTATCCCAAAGACTCCCCCATCTGTGGAATAGACTCCCTCTCCACGTCAAGCTGAATATCTCATTAACCCTATTTAAGTGCAACCTGGATAACTGGATGGGGAACAGAACATACACCCCTGGGACCCCACCTGTGTCCCTGCTGGACAGGAGCATCAGGTGCTGACTTGTCAGAACATGGGCTACATTCTTGGTTCGGATTGTAAGGGCATCAGGGCCAATAGCCTCAGGGCCAATAGCCTCAGGGCCAATAGCCTAGTAACTTCCTATGATCCTATGATCATCCAACGATTATTGGAATGCCTTTTCCACATTTGTACATCATAAGAAAAAGGTTTGATTGTAGATCACACATATATATTTTGTCAATGAAGCAGATAAACAAAATATATATTTATGATCTACAATTAAACATTTTTATGATGTACAAACATTTTATACCTGACAAAACCAGAAAAGGACATTACAGTGTTGTGGAACATTTTCAGGCCATTTCCAATCTTTTCAGAATGCAAAATTAATGAAGTTAAAACAAAGACAATAGCAGTAAATTATGTACTCACACATGAATTGGTTCAGCAATATCCATATTAATGGAGGTATGATAACAAGAAGTATTTAAGAGTATGGATTAAAAATTATTCCAGCTTGGCAGCTAAGAATATGTGGGAAGAGACTAAATGAAACATAACACAAATACTGAGAAATTGGAAGCTGTATTTATGGGTATTGATAGTAAGAGACAAGCAGTTAAAATGTTTTTAGTCCCTTTAGACTGAAACACAGGTCAGGCATATTTTTATCAACCAGAGAAGAAGAAGCAGATATAAATTAAAAAAGAGCTGAATGATTTTATCTGGGAGCAGAAGACGGCAATGATATAAGCTGATTCTTCCAATGGAACAGGGCAGATTGGGATTACCTGATTTGATGGGGTATTTTAGAGCTAAACAGTTAAGCCTCCTATATATAGCACAAGCAGGAACCTATAATTCAAAGTGGAAAGGGATGATGAAATGGGGGAAGCTCAAGAAACAGAGAGAAACTATGATTTTGGATGCACATCCTATGCAGAATATTATATTTATAAAGTAACAGAAAGTATTCTAAAAACTAAGCCAAGATAGCAATGGAGAAAGAGATTCTGCTGATAAGGATGACTGCAATTAGGGATGCAGACAATAAGCAAAAGGGACTACAATTTATTGGAGAAAACTGGCAAAGGAACCATGGTATTGGGAGCAAAGAGAGGGAAAGGTAATAGAATGGGAAGATGCCAAGAATTTATTTGGACTGCAGGTTACAGATTGATATCAATCCTTGATAGAGAAGGCAGAGAATAGGCAAAAAAAAAATAGAAATAGGGGGGGTCCTAAATGAAAGACGAGCACTGGTAGAAGTTTTAGTAGGATGTTGAACAGAAGACATGCTAAAAAAGGAATAATTAATAGAGCATACAAAATATTGCATGATAACTGTAAGAATTAATCAGAGGAGGTTAGAAAGGATTGGGAAGAGGGACTGGATAAGCAATTCACAAAGAAACAATGGGAGGATATGTGTATATCTCCCAAGTATGCAACGAAGTCTAGAAGATTTAGGATATTTGCTTAGAAATGTTTACATAGATAATTATATGCCCTGAGTAGACTCCAGAGAAGTTTTCCTCTGATAGACAACAAATGTTGGAGGTGTGATGGGGAAGAAACATGCAATTAAAAACATATTTTCTGGGAGTGTAATAGGTTGACAGAGTTCAAAGATTCCCTGCAGACTACTCTGTCAGAGAAAATGGGTGAGTGAGCAAATTGGTGTAACTAGGGAAATTATTTTTCTGAGCTATGATACAGAATCGAAATTATCTAGACATAGTAAGGCTTTGATACGTCTAATTATGTTGACTGCCAAAAAAACAATTACTAGAAACTGGAAGTCGAATTCTAAACCAACTGTACTAGAAGTAGTGAATATAATAATATTTATTTATTTATTTATTTGCAGTTTGATAACCGGGGAGGTCCACTGGGCTCAAGGAGCCCGTTTTCAGTGGAGGCCCAGGGAGAAACGCTCCAATAATGCATAGTACAAGCTCCATAATATGAAGTACAGTACACAGTAGAAATAGAAAAAAAGTAAGCAAATTTTACATACAAAATAGCAAAAACTAAACAAAGTTAAACAGCAGCTTAGAGAAAGATATATGCATTTACATGTTTAGTGGCTGAGAACAGTAGTATAAAGTTAAATTAATACAGAGGTTTAAATCATCTGAGAATAGTTTTGAAGTAACATTAGCATGAATGAGTTTTTTATGCATGAACATTAGCATGAGTTAAATTAATACAGAGGGTTAAATCATCTGAGAATGGTATAGAAGTAACATTAGCATGAATTCAGTACATAGGGTAAATCTTTAATGTGTAAGGAAGAACAAACTTTGTGTGTAATGAAAGTATTTAAGTATTAAGCAGGTTAGGTAGTTGGAGCGCTATTGCATTTCCATTTTTGGGTGATGTAAGAATGCAGCTGGGTTTTGAAGTGTTCAAAGTTCTCAAAAATTCTTAGAGACGGAGGGAGAGAATTCCATTTTTTGGCCATGGAAAAAGATAGGAGAAGCTGACCAGCGGGATGATTTGGTTTATATACAGAGATTAGATTTTGGTGGGTAAATCTTAGAGTTCTGTTTGGGGTGTATAATGTTAAGATGTTTGTTAGTGCTGGGCATATAGCTGGTTTAAAAATAAGCTTGGGAGTGGTGATGAGTCGGAGCTAGTCAAGGTAATTGGGAAGTTCTAGCCATTGCAGCTCGTGGAGAGGTATACAGTGGTGAGGGGAGTATTTGGAAGTGGTGGCAAACTTTGAGATTTTGTTGTAACAGGTTTCTAGTTTAGAAGAGATGAAGGAAGATAGGTTGGTTAGTAGGGGAGCACCATTCATTAGTGAAGGTAGTAAGTAGGTAGTGGTGAGGGTCTGTCTTGTTGAGGGGGAGCAGAAGTGGGAGTTTCTGTACAGCATGCCAAGTTTCTGATGGGTTTTCTTAATATTTAGCTGAATTTAGGTATCGAATTTTAGGTGTTCGTCAATAGTAACTCCAAGAAGTTTAGCAAAAGGAACAACTTCTATAGTGGAGTCGGCATGGCTCATAATCTTGAAAGAGGTTTTGTTGAGGGGGAGAGATTTTGAGGGAGAGAATAGTAGGATCTTTAATTTGTTAGCATTTAAAGAGAGGTGGTTTTGAAGCATCCATTTCTCAGTAGTTGAGAAGGCAGTCTGAGTTTTTGTTTGGCGCTCAGGGAGGTTTGATGCAGAGCAAACTAAAGTTGAGTCATCTGCATATTGTACTATCTTAGTGTTAGGAATGGCTGCATGGAAGTCATTAATGAAGATATTGAAGAGCATAGGGCCAAGTATGGATCCCTGTGGTACCCTGGTTGGGGTGGGAAGGAAGGCTGAGGTACCATTCTTCCATTTTACTGCCAGAGATCTGTCAGAGAGGTAGCTGCTGAACCAAGTAATGGTGTTTTGTGAGAGGTTAAGATTGGAGAGGTGGTGAAGAAAGTGGGTATGGGAGACTGTGGATACAAGCTCTCCAGAGTCACAGGTGTGGTTTACGATGTCCAGAAAAGAGAGAAGAGCTGTTATTGTGCTATGGCCAGGATGGAACCCATATTGTGTTGGGGTGAGGAGTTGGTTATCTGTAAGGAATGGCATGAGCTGGAGGGGGATGCATTACTCAAGAATTTTTTAAATAGGGGAGAGAATCGCTATTGGTCGGAAGTTGGAGATGTTATTATTTTTGCCTCCTTTATGGAGGGTTAGGATAAAGGCTGCATGCCACAGTTTGGGGACATATGATTCATGTGTGGATCTATTGATGCGTATGCTAATGGGGATGGTGATGCTGTCTGCTGCAATTTTTAGAAAGAGTGAGGGGATGTTGTCAGGGGCATTGGAGCAAGGCTTAAGCTTAGAGAGAAGTTTTTTTATATATGAGGTGGGGATGGGTTTGAGATAGAATATGGGAGAAGTGTTAGGGATGGAAGGTTGGGGAGAGGGTTAGAGTTGGGGGGAGGAGTTGTGGTTTGGGAAGGTCTTAGTGAGTTCTACTATAGAGTTAGTAAAGAAGGAGTTGAACAGAGTAGCTATTTCTGGGTCAGATTTACTAGTATCAGGGCAAGGGTTGTTTTTGGTGCCTGGGTTGAGAAGAGAGTTGATGGAGTTCCAGAATTGTTTATAATAGAGATAAAACAACTGGAATTGGAATCTTTAAAAAAGAGTAGGAGCAAAAGACGGGAAAAATTGGAACTGTGGGAACAATACATATATAGGAGGAATGAGGTTTAAAAGTAGGCAGGACTTGAATGAGCTAGATAATGTTTGACTAACAATGATTGGATAGATTATAAGTGATGTGTAATGTTTGGCAACTAGGATTATGTCAATATGATTTGTTTTCATTTATGTAAATGTATGATTGCCTTTGTCATAAGTGATAATTTAATAAGGGTGTTTCTTGTGTAATTAAAAAAAAATGAAACCCATAAACAGGGCTTACATGAGGGCAGACTCATCTCTCTAATAACCAGCCCTGCTCTGTGAATAAAACATGAAAAAAGAAGTGGCCGTCAAGGACCAAACTGTGTACAATAACAAACATCTAATTCTAGCAGCACATTTCATTCACATAGCTCAGTAAAGTGCAAAAATGTATCTTTATTTAATACAGCAATCCTAATATATATAATTGTTGTATTAAAAAATATGTGTTTGTGCTGCTTGTGGTCCGCATCTGAATGTGCTTTTGGCTCTGTAAATATGGCTTCCCATAAAAAAATTTAGCTATGTGATGCATTTATCTGAAGAGTAGATGACTGAACTGCCACAAGCTTCACAGTATTTATTTGACTGTATTGCTTATTCCATGGGCAGACCCTTGGTCTACTTTAATCCCAAGTCAAAAGTGAGATGTGAACCAGGGAGCTGGGTTTGGCTGCCTATATAATAAAACATACAGGACTAGTTCAGCTTCCTAGGGCTGATAATGTCTCAGTCCAAAGTCCGGGTTTGAGGCATTCTCCTTACTGCAAAATGACAGAAATACCTTACAGACCCCACATATTATTTATTTATTTTATTTTATTTTATTTATTTATTTCATTTCCAGTTTGATTACCGGGGAAGTCCACTAGGCCCAGAGAGCCCGTTTTCAGTTTAGGCCCAGGGAGAAAAGCTCCATGAAACAGATTACAGTAAAGATAGCAGTCCAATAAAAATAAAAGTACAAATACAAATACATATCAAATAATACCAAGTGTGAGCAATATTGCCCATAGTGGAAAAATATCGTGCAGATGCATTTTAACAAATTCACACAGTAAAAGTCAAAAGCTATTTACAATATTTACAGAGTGTGAGAGATCATATGGGAATTAGCTATAGAAGGTTATAGCCAGCTATAAGGTGCTTAGGAACTCAGGAGGATACCCTCCCAGGGGCTTTTGTTTAAGAGTTCGAGGTAGGGAGAATGCAGTTACATTTCCATTTGGAGGAGAGGTAGGTGTAAAGCTGAGTTTTGAAGTTATTTGTGTTTCATATTGTCCTTGGTGTGGAAGGGAGAGAGTTCCATTTCTTACCTAAGGAGAAGGAAAGGAGAAGTTGTCCAGCAGGATATTTAGGTTTGTGGACAGTTATTAAGTTTTGGTGTTCAGATCTGAAAGTTTTATTTGGGGTGTATGGGGGAAGGATGTTAGAGCTGAGCATTTGGTTGGATTAAATATTAGTCTACGTGCTGTAGTGAGCTGGAAGAAGTCCAGGTAATTTGTGAATTCTAACCAGTTGAGGGATTGGAGGGTAACACAGTGAATGATGTTGAGTGGAATGTTTGGCTTTGGTGGCAAATTTAGAAATTATGTTATAACCGCTTTCAAGTTTGGAAGTGATGGAAGAGGATAGGTTAATTAGTAGTGGGGCGCCATACAGAAGGGAGGGAAGGAGGTAAGAGGAGGCCAGAGTCTGCCTGGTAGAAGTAGAGAGGAAGTGGTTATTCCTGTATAGCATACCTAGTTTCTGGTGGGTTTTCTTTATATTTTGCTGAATATGGATGTCAAACTTGAGGTGTTCGTCTATAGTTACACCAAGTAGTTTGGCAAAGGGAACAGCTTTGATTGGAGAGTTGCTTTGGCTAAGGACTTGGAAGGAATGTTTATCAAGAGAGAAAGATTTTGTGGGTGTGAATAGTAGTATTTTAGATTTGTTAGCATTGAGAAAAATGTGATTTTGGTACATCCAGATCTCAGTAGTTGAGAAGGCAGTCTGAGTTTTAGATAGGAATTCTGTAAGGTTAGAGGCAGAGCAGACAAGTGTAGAATCATCTGCATATTGGATGACTTTGGCATTAGGAATAGCAGAGTGAAGGTTATTGATAAAGATATTAAACAGCATTGGTCCAAGGATGGACCCCTATGGTACTCCGGTAGGGGTGGGTAAGAAAGGAGAGGTGCCTTTTTTCCATTTCACAACATGAGATCTATCTGACAGATAGCTTGAGAACCAGGAAAGAGTGTTTTTTGGAGAGATTTAGGTTTGAGAGGTGACTTAAAAGGTGCTTATGGGAAACAGTATCAAATGCTTTAGAGAGATCTAGGAGCACTGTGGGTACTAAGTTCCCAGAATCTCAGGCTTGTGTGACAGTTTCTAAGAATAAGAGTAGAGCTGTTATGGTGCTATGTCCTGGTCGGAAGCCATGTTGGGTAGGGTAAGAAGTTGGTTTTTAGTCAGAAAAGACATAAGTTGGAGGTGGATGCATTTTTCTAGGATTTTGGAGATTGGAGAGAGAAGAGCTATAGGGCAGAAGTTTGAAATGTTAGTGCTTTGCCTCACTTGTGGAGAGGAAGAATAAAGGCAGAACACCAGAGTTTAGGGACATAAGATTCCTTTATGAATCTATTAATTAGGATACTAATTGGAAGAGCTATACCATCGGCAGCAGACTTGAGAAAGAAAGAGGGGATGTTGCCAGGTGCATTGGAGCAGGGTTTAAGTTTGGATACAAGTCTTTTTATGTAGTTAGTGGAGACAGGTTTAAGCTCAAACATAGGGGGGAAATTATTTGGGGACTTAGATTAGGTAGAATGTAGGAGAGAAGGGTCATTGTTTGGAAAAGTTTTTGTTAGCTCGGATATTGATTCTGTAAAGAAAGAGTTGAATAGTAAGTATAATTCGAGGTCAGATTTACTTGGGTCTGGACAGGGGTTATTTTTGGAGCCTGGGTTGAGGAGTGAGTTTATGGAGTTCCAAAAAAAGCCTAGGGTTTGGGGATGGTTGGACTGGTGCTTAGTGAAGTAGGATTTTTTGTCTTTGAAGATTTGTTTTTTTGCAAAGTTACGGAGCTGTGTATATTGGAGAAGGGTTTCAGGAAGTTTATTCTTTTGGTAAAGCTTCCAGGATTTGTCTCTTTGATGAATAATTTGCTTTGTTTCTTTGGTTAGCCAAAGGGCAGTTATAGTTTTTATTCTTTTTCTCCTTGGTGGAGCTAGGGAGCCATGGGGCAGTTATAGTTTTTATTCTTTTTTTCCTTGGTGGAGCTGGGGAGCCAAGGGGCAGTTATAGTTTTTATTCTTTTTTTCCTCGGTGGAGCTAGGGAATTTAGAGCGTCTAGGAAAGTAAAATTAAAGTGGTCTATGGCTTTATCAAATGGAATGTTTTTTAGTATGTTCCAATTCATTTGTTTGAGATAGTTAGAGAAGGTTTTGGGGTCAAATTTACTAAGGTTGCAGGTCTGAATATATTGATGCTGGTGTGGATGGGAGGTGGTTGCATGGTAAATGAAAGCTGGGAGGTGGCTACTAACAGAGTCAGGGATGGTGTCAGAGTTGGTAATTTTATTTGGATGGGTGACTAAAATCCAGTCAAGAGTGGATCCTGGGGGATTCGTTTTATTGGGTCTGGTGATTTAGTGGATTATCTGAGTAAAGTTAAAGAGGTTAATGGACAGGAAGGGTATGGGACTATTGATTTTATTCCAGTTGATGTTTACATCACCTAGTATGTAAGTTTTAAGGTTAATTTCAGCTGAGGCCCACTGGAGTATGTCTTCAAGGGTTGAGACGTTATTTCTGGGTGGGATATAAAGGGCGATGACACAGAGGCCTTTGTGATTATTCATTTTTAATAGACCGACTGTTAGTTCTGCATTGGTGAATTTAGAAATGGGGTTTGATAGGGGAATTAAGGTAAGTAGATTGGATTCGATTAATGCAACGCCTCCGCCTTTTATCTTTGGGCAGTCACATCTAAGGGTGAAATCCAGAGGGTAGGATATCAGATTCAGAGATGTGGGGTTTGAGCCAAGTTTCAGAAATGGCTACAATGTCCGGTTGGTTATGACTTAGCCATGCTTGAAACTTATGTGCTTTGTTGATGAGACTCTGGGCACTGAGTGTGAAATATTTAAGAGTATTGTAGGGGGATGAAAGGTTAGAGGAAGGGGGAGGGTGATTGTTATTTGTGGGTGGGTTAGGTCTGGAGTTGGGGTAAATGTCTCCAGCTAAGACGAGGTTATTGAAGGAAATTATTTCAATGTGTTTTGGTTTGGATTTAGGGTATTGTGGATGGTCTAGTATTTGTTTAAGAGTAAGTGTCTTAGCAGTAGTGGAAATAATTTTAGGATTAAAAAGGTGCAGAAGGTTGAGCTGAAACAGAGAAGAGGAGATGGAAAATAAATGATTATTTGTGTGAGGGAGGAGATGGTTTCATGTGGGTGTATGGTAAGGTGTAGAGAGTGGAAGCTGATTGGAAGTATAGGAGCTGGCATGGTTTAGAGTTGTTAGGAGTAGTAGGAGGGAGATGGGGGTTCGGAGTGTTAGGAACAGTAAGGAAAGCATGGTTAGAAAATGGTAGTTTAGTATGGGAGGATTTGTAGTTGGAGAGAAGAGCTGTGGGGTGAGAGGGGGTAGTGAAAGAGTGATGTATTTAATTACTGTGGGTGAAAGGAGGAGGGATAAAAAGAGGAAGGCTTTGGATGGTTGACTGTGGGTGAAAGGAGGAGGTGTAAAGAGGGGAAGGCTTTGACTGGATGGTTGTCTTGGATGGGTGGGGAGCAGTTGAAATAAAAGTAGGAGTAGTGGGGGTGGGTAGAAATTGGGGGCAGGGTCGGGGAGCAGTGTGAGCCCGTAGGATGACCAGAATGGGTAGAGCCAAGGAGAAGGAAGAAAGCCAGTGAAAAGTTATCAGTGAAGCAGAGAGGAGTGGGTAGAGCCAAGGAGAAGGAAGAAAGCCAATGAAAAGTTATCAGTAAAGCTCAGAACTAGCTCAGAAGTAAGGAGGCACTGGCATAAGTCACTGTGTGTGTGAAATTAGAAGGATTCAGAGGGTTGACAGTGAATAGGAGCTGAAAACAGGGAAGTAGCAGTTTAGTAGACTATAGTAAGTATTAACAGGGCTAAAACAGGGCAGTTGCAAATTAATAGAACAGTTTCAGTACTCTTGGCTAGTATTAAAAGAAAGGTAGTGGTTGAACAATGCCACCTGGTGGCCGAACCGAGTAAGTACAATGGTAAGCTACAAGCACTCAGAGGAGGGAGAAAGAGCCTAGGAGAGTAAAGGGTGATAAAATCCACGCTAGACTGATAGCAAATGCATGCAGGGTTAATATACAACAGTGGTAGGTATAGGATATATTTTTGTTTTACAATTAGAGTATGTACACATTTAAAGTTAGTTCTTGGGGAGGCAGAGTGGTTACAGAAGCACTACAAAATCCCCTTAGGATGAACTTTACAAAAATAGCAATAAGAATCACAAACAAAAACAATACCAGGTAGTACTTACATGCGAGCACACTACTGGGGATTCCTATGAAGCAAGGCAGAAAAGCTAAATCAAAAGATAGTGCCTTTCTACATCAGGTTTTTTGATACCTCTGTAATTAAGCAGGAGTGGGAGGGAGTTGTGCAAGTTCAAGGTGGGGGAGGGCGGTAGACACAAAGTAATACAAGGTTGTGATTCAGAAAAACTGAACTAGGCCAACTGCTAAAAAGAGAATAGGAAAACCAAGCTAAATCAATTCCGTATCAGTGTAGTACAGTATCTGCCTAATAACTGCAGATCTTATGCCACTAATCAAGTACATTGTAGTGAAAATGACCACCAGTTCTACAGGGAAAAACAAGTATGGGCTGCAGGTACATAGGTAAACTTAATCCAAGAGAAAGTAGCTTTAAGTAATTGACCTAGGAGTACTATAGGAAGAGAGAAATGGGGGGGGGGCAGTAGTGTGCACGCATACAGTGAAAGGGGAAACAGTCTTCAGTTTGGAGGACAGATTAAATACAACTCTAACATACACTAGTGTAGCTGAAAGCACTTTAGTGTTCCACCGACGCAGGGTGTCACAGTGCAGGGCAACGAGACAGCCTTGGGTTGATTTGGAGGCTGGCCAAGACATAGGATGAAACTTTTGCTGAGGGGCCTGGAAGTAAAAAGGAAAAGGAGGTAAATATTAGGTCTGAAGTTTTAAAACACTCTGATTAGCAAGTAACTCAGATAGAGAATATAGGGGTGGAGCAGCATACCTTGTAAGAAACAGCACAATTCTGTGAGTAACACAAAATGCAAGGATAGCAGAGAAAAAAAAACAAAAAGGTAACTGCAGTTAATACCAAGCTATTATAACATACACTACACTGTTATGTATTGCTATGAAGGTTATGAAGAGAAAATAGTAACAACTAAGATGCTACACACAATTTAGCATTCTCCACTAAAATTCAGGCATGACAGTGGTATGCTACAGAAACAAGTAACTACTAAGGTGCTACACGCAATTTAGAATTCTCCAACTAACGGTCAGAAATAACAGTGTTGTCATGCAGATACACAGAGTCCATTGTATACCTCGGAGGTTACAGTAAGTTCTACTCTAATTGCTAAACAGGTTGCTGATCTAAAAGTAGACATAGCAGGTGACAACATTCACATTAGTGAATAAAGCAGCATTTTACCTGTTATTTAACCTCACAATATGCTATAAAGACAATTCTATACTGGCATAACAAAAACACTGATATGCAGGGCAAATAGAAACACATATAGATCCAAAATTATCAGAAAATTGTGATAGGTCAAATTCTTCCACTTTTTGTCTTCAAGTGATAGCTACATAATATGCCTATTTCTGGGAATGATATCATGCTAATATGGAAGCTGACATCAGAATCTACTGGTATATCCATCCAGGTATTATTTTCAAAAGATCAATCAAACTGTTTGGTATAATAATAATATTACACCTATCACACTTTGCTATCCTTCCATTAAGGTCTTTTTCACATAATAGACTAATCCACCATACTGTTTTTTAGTGACTGACAACAAAGAAACAAACAAGCAAAACTGAAGTAGCAGTCCCATGGTGCAGAAGGGTCAAGGTCTTACTGTGACCCAGACAACCTGTTTTATATTAAAGGTACACAAGCTGGAGATGCTGCAGAAGGGAGGTTACACTTGAGGAGATGATGTCAGCTCACCTATCCTCAGAAGGGAGACACCTAGGTTCACTGCAGTAGTAGCATAAAGAGCCTGACAAGCTCTGAACTGCAAGCGTATATCCTGCTTTAGTCAGGTGGTTGTATATATGTGGAAGTTCACATGCAACTCCTGAAGGCAGCAATTAGGGGGAATTGCAAGGCTGTCCCAGCGGGATAGGGAGGTCAGTGATATACTGTTAACATGAGTGCTTCATACAAATGTTTAATTTTCCCAGTTTTCATAGCATCTGACTAGTAGATTACCATGCTACGTATATAGAAGCCACTTGAAGGTTCCAGTTAGTGCCACTTATATAACCAGCATACTGAAACCACCTCTGACTTTGGAAAGACAGCTCCTTCTGTAGATGTTTGTAAATGTTTGGATCAGAATATCTAACACAGGCTGACAAATATCAGTAGGAGAGACCCCTTAGAAGAAAGCAGCACATTTAACCACTACACTTGTAAAATTGAATTTTATGAATCCCTGAAATTGCTTCCTCCACAGAACCGTAATTCAATCCTGTCCAAGGATATACATGGGAATAATTTGTTACCATTTGGGACTCCCACTGTCTCTGAGAAACTGGCTAGGGTCAAAATGGCCCACAGTGCATCTAGCCTGGTACTTACCTATGAACCTGCACTCACACACACACACACATGGATTTAAAGGGAGACATGTGGATCACTGTTACTCTATTGGCTAGTCATTCTGTCAACAGAGTGCAGTGTCTGTGTAGAAGTTTTTTCAAGTGGAGGTTTGGTGGAGTGCATGCAGTGTCAAAAAGACAATTTTTGGTAGGGGAAAGGAAGTGTTTGTATTTGATTTTAAAAAGTTTTGGCATCATGGGTATTGGTGGGTCAGGTTTAGGGTAAGGACTATGATAGGGGTTAAATTTATTGTTGTGTACATGTGGTATTGTTTATGGTGTGTGTGTGTGTGTGTGTGTGTGTGTGTGTGTGTGTGTGTGTGTGTGTGTGTGTGTGTGTGTGTGAGTGGAAGGTACGTGTGTTGCACATATTTAGTGGTGTTTGTGGCATGTGTCCAAGTGTCTAGTGTAGTGGTAACATTATGGAAAAGGTTTTTCTAAGGTTGGGCATAGGGCAGCAGATAATGTCATAGTTAGAAGTGGCACTCATTAGTAAGGTTTTGCAGTAGGGCAAAACCTTTATTGATGCTCTTTACACCAGTAGGTAGAGCTGCTAAGATTTCTTTAAGGTTGATATGCGTTTTCATTTGCAATAAAAAAACATTCTAGTGAATTGTCATGGACTCTAGATGCACATTCCAGCCTGAGTCTGATGCACCTGTATTCAGTGTCTGGGGTGACTCCATGGGAAAAAAGTATTTCCTGAGGTCAGAAGACCTTCATCTCTCACTACTTTAGTTTTTGTACCAAGGCTTTTATCTGCTAAAGTCCTTGTTCCAATGAAACCACCATCTGATCCTAGAGATTTTGAGGGTTCTGTTGGAATTTCCTGATGTGAAGTCTGTCATGCTGACATATGATCCACGTAAGACCTGGAATACAGGTGTTGTCCATTGGATAAAGGCAAACATAGATATCTGTGCAGTAACTGAGACCTGGTTAAAGGCTCCAGAGAGCACCCCTGCAATACCAGGCTACAACTCTTACCACACTTTTCGCCACCAAACCAAGACCAAAACACTAAAGGTGGAGGAGTGTCCATATTCACATATTCACACCTCCAGGCTAGTTGCCCAACACAATACATCTGAAATTCTCCAGGTGCAACTAACATTAGGTAAGACTGCAGTCCAAACTGTAGCTTGCTACATATCCCCCACCATTCCCCAAGATTCTCACTACACCTTTATAAACATGCTGGAAAATGTTAAGATACAACCAAACACCCTAATACTGGGTGATTTCAACTACCCTGCCATTAACTGGGAAAACTACTCGGATATCAACACCTTTTCCCAACGGTTCTTGGAATTCATAAATTCCAATGCCCTAGATCAACTAATCCATTGTCCCACCAATGTCCTAGATCTGGTCATTACCAACATGGGAGATAGATGCTCCACACCAGTGGTCACCCCGTCATTGGTCAGGTCTGACCATAAGCAAATCACCCTTGACATCCACATCCCATTCCCACCCCTCAGTAAGGAAACCTCCATAAAACACTTCTCCAAAGCCAACTTTATGGTACTCAAGTCTGAAGTGACAAACTTCATGACACTCATGCAGATGGGAGCTGAAAGTTCAACTGCTGAATCCTAAACTAAGGCACTGTATGAGCACATCCACTCGTGCATAAATTGTACCATCCCAAATAGAACCAAGATGCTCTCCTACAAAAAAAGGAAGCTTTGTGCCCACTGAGTGCTGCACAGCTACAGTTATCCCACTGCACAAGGGGGATCCACCTTGGATCCTGGGAACTACTGTCACATCAGTCTGACGAGCCTGATCTGCAAGGGCTTGGAATGCATTATCATGGAACTTATAAACAAAGACATTGACAATCTTCAAACACTGGACCCCACCCAGTTTGGGTTCATGAAGGGCCAATCTTGTCTCCTGAACCTGATTGACTTCTTTGAATCAGTTTCCAGAGCTGTGGATGAGGTAAGGCAGTCCACACAGCCTATCTGGACCTCGCCAAGGCCTTCGACACCATCCCCCACTCTGGAATCATAGATAAACTTACTAAGCTGGGCATAAATCCCTACGTTACTCGATGGGTTGCCAACTGGCTTACTGACAGAACCCAGACTGTAAAAGTAGCTGACTCCAAATCCAGCTCCAGACAAGTGACAAGTGGAGTACCTCAGGGTTCAGTCCTGGGACCGTTCTTGTTTGGTATCTACTTCTCTGAAGTACAGGCCAACACTAAGTGACTCTGGCTAAAAAAGTTTGTAGATGACTGCAAACTGGGAACCATTATTGAATCCCCAAATGATGTGGATATTCTACAAAACGGCCTTACAGAAACAGATGCTTGGTGCTAGAGCCATGGGCTCAAGCTTAATGCCAAGAAATGTATAGTTATCCCCTTTGGGAAAAAACATGTACCCATGAATTGCCACATAGGTGGCAGTACACTAAACACCAAAAGTGTGATGAGAGACTTAGGGACACAAGTGGACAGTGGTCTCCCCTTCGATAACCACATCGCCACAATTGCCAGAGAATCCTTCTTTGTGGCACACCTCATCACTAAGGGCTTTTCATCCAGAAGAAAGGAGGTCATTGTCCCACTGTACTCATCCCTCATTAGTCCCATTATAGAGTACAATGCCCTGTTTGGTATGTACCTCACAAGACATCTGCAACAGCTGGGAAGGCCACAGAAATAGCTCACTAAAAGAATCACAGGCCTAAAGCAGATGCCCTGTGCTGACCATCAAAAAAAACTCCAGCTATACTCTGTGGCATATCGCCTACTCAGAGGTGATCTCTGCTTAACATACAAGGCCATGTCAAGCCCTGAGCTGTTGGACATGCTACACTTAAAGAAATCCCAATCCCTCAGAGCCACACGCTCAAGGGATCTAAACCTTGTCATCACAATGAACAAAGCATGCTGGAGGGATAGGTTCCTGACCCAGAGACTCCCCATACTCTGGAATAAACTGCCCATACATGTCAAGCAGAGTGCCTCCTTGGCCGTCTTCACAAGGAACCTTGATGTTTGGATGGGAGATAGGAAATTCACCCCAGGGATCACGTCAGTCACCCTGCTAGACGGTGGTCCAATGAAGTAAATATAATGGGAAGAAATATCCAGGGAATTGTTATGGCTAGGCTTGTATAGGCCCTAGGGCTGATAGCCTAGTACCAACCTATGAACCATACTGTGTGAGAAAAACTTTATATTGTAAGCAGTCCTGGACTTGAAGTAAAATCTTTGTTTGTGTTAAGACCAGGTCCACTTCTTTGTCACCGATTATAAATTTAAGCACATCTAGTAATGAAATAATCATGTTCAAACTGTCCATCTGCTGCTGACGTGTGAGTCTGAATCAGTCAGTCAGTCATCCATACAAGAAGAGTATACATGCCACTGTGGTATGAGATGTAGGTTTTCTGAACATTTTGGGGCAGTTGCTATGTCAAATGTCAGAAATACAAACTAAAAATTATACTTCCCCATTTGTAACCTAAGACATCACTTCAGAGGTCAAAAGGTAAGCATATACCAATAAACATTCTTCTAAAACTGCTATCCATGCTCTCTGAAAGCAAGAACTGACTTATACATTACCATTTGAACTTTTTGACTTTGAGATGATTGTTCAGAGTGGATGAAATAAAAAAAAATGAATCTCCACCTGATGTTGTCCTTCTTTGGGACAAAAAAGAATTTGGATAAACATGGCAATTATTTGAAATCAGAATATGACTATTTTGCTTAATATTGTATAGAAATGGATTTAGCTTTGTGCAGCATGGACCTGAATGTCATTAGAAATGGACAATGAAAGCCCTTGAAAAGAAATTTTATTTTATTTTAACTTAATTGTACAACCTGTTTCAAACAGTAACACTGCAAGTGTTTTGTTTTTCGTTTGCCTTGAATTTTACATTGGGATTAAAAAATAAATGTCCTGCTGACTCACTTGAGACAGATGTCACTGGAGGGTGGGGTACACATGTGAGTCTACAAGGGCAGCTGTATGACTACTTCATAAAACCTGTCCTCATTTACTGGCTGCGATAGTTTGTTTTAGCTTTTTTCCCTTAATACACTACTGTACATGAATTGTCTATAGTCTTGTTTCTGTTTTATAGCTCATGCTTACAGGAAGGAGCTTCAGAACCAAGTAGTACCTCATCAGAAAAGGGAAGGGTTCTAATTTTACTTCTACCATTTTTAGTACTACCTTTATGTAGGTATGTAACACACAAGGTCAAAGAAATTCATTAAAAAGGCTACTGAGCGATAGAGCTAAGTTGTGTGAGAATAATTAAAAAAAAATCCACCTTTTGCCATACAGACCTTAATTAAAACAAATGGTGAGAGATAAACAATTCAAGTCCCTATGGCTAACACCAGTGTTGTGTTTGTGACCCATATAGGGAAGATGCAAGGCTTCCTACTTCACACAATCTAGAGAGAGTAATCAGAAGTGTCTCATACCACAGCAACTCTCTGAAAATCCCACTGTAAGGCATATTCATCCATCTTGCCTACCATTCTCAGAAGTGCCTCATTCTATGTAGACCTTTCTAAATAGTATAGTGTGAGGCCTTCACCTGGAGAGGTTTATATATCTAGTTCATAAACAAGTTATGCGAGTGTTACGTTTTAGGTTAAGGTGAATCAGACATCTTTGACTTCTGGCTTGCGTTGTGCTCAGTCTGAAGCAGAACAATGTGGGCTTCTGAATTCTTACCACTGATGTATATTTTATGATGCAAGACCTCTGGCTACTGCTTCATACCATACAATTTTAATGGATAAATTATAAATTGTTTTTCAAATGTATGAGAATTTTCCTTCTATTTCTTTGTAACAATTGCCCATTCACCTCAACAGAATGGTTATTTTTATGTTGTCTTATCAGCAGTCCTTTTAAGTGCCTCCTGGTGTTTATGTAACGTTCATATGGGTAGCTTGTGTTTGCTTCCTCATCTTCACCCATGGTGTATGCGTTTATCAGTATCATCTAAGCTCTTGTTACCTGACTGCTACATGTTCCCCAAGTGCTATGCATTGCAAGAAATTCTGACCGTTGACCTGAGAACTAAGATCTAGTCCTTGCCCATTTCATCGTTTGGGCAGTAGCTATTTGGTGTCTAGCCAGCTAATTCAAACCATTTCACAAACATCAGAAATAGCAGCTCATTTCCTCTTCAATGGACTTATTAAAGTAGGGATGGTTACTGCAAAAGTTGTACTGAAGGTATAGAGTTACTTAATTTCACATTGCCAGCATTAGACAAATAATTTCAAGTTTATATCTTAGAATTAATTTCTTTCCCATTTGCAATATAAGTCTTAATTCCAGCTTATACATGTTCTACAAATACCTCAGTCTCACCCTTCATCTGCAACTTCGTCATCTTCAAATATTACTTTGCAGCTTTATATCCCAGCAGAGCATATGCTGTGACCATTTAGTTACTATAAGCTGGTCTATAGGGTCTGTATTATCATATCGCATGCTCAGAAGAGCGAATGACAGATAATCGACTCCAGTTAAGTGAAAGCTAAATACATTGAAACTTCAGAACAGAGATTATTTTCCAATGGAAAACAATCGCTGTTCTGGAAAAAAAACGTAAAACATTACTTAACGTGTTTATGAATCACTAGTCAAGTCTGTCAGATAAATCATGACTAACTTCAGTAATGCTACCCTTGCATACATTTCTTATTATTTTCTTATGGATAGTGGTAACTCAGATAGCAATGGCTGTATTAGTTGCTGTATGTATTGGTTTTGGGTACTGGAAATGGTGGTGTCCAGCTGATACAAGTGCTGTGTTGCTCTCTGTTTACATTTATGTTAATAAATATAAATTATTTTCTCTCTTCTTCAATTTAAATGATGTATCTTTGTATCACACTGATGAGATTTGTTCATTGTTTGTTGTCTCCATCACTGCTTGAGGTTATTTCTTTCCATTGCTATAACGTGATCATCCATTTAATGTTGTAGTTTAAAGTTGATCTGTTTTGATGATCTCTGGATGTCTGCTCCTTCTGCTTTATCTGTCATGTTTTGCCTTTGTATGTGTGATGCTTCTGATTCTGTTAACTGATCAAATTTGATATCCGTTGATCATACAGCAGCACAGCCATGGTTAGGTGGCTACTCTTTGGTTTTAATCACCATCAGTTCTATCACCATGCCAGTGAGATTCCAGAATTGGGCATCTGTTCCTCTTTAGTATTTATGGATGTTGTTTGCAGATATTGTTTGACTTTCCTTACATCTTCAAGATGACTTGAAGATATTGTAACACAGACTGTGCACCTGTGTTTCCAGGATGTGGAGGGCATCGTGATTCATCAATGGTAGTTTACCAACTGTTCTGCAGTTGTGATGAGATAAAAAGTTTCTGTGTAAGAATTTTTACTTAACATTTTGATTTTTCTAGCTTTGTGAACACATTCAAATTTATTTGTTATATTCTAAAAAATAAAAAACATGTTTTTGTTGCATTACTTTTGCAAGTAACCTAACATTAACTAATATAATATTAAAGAAGGACACAGAATTGATGAGCCACTGAGCCACTAAACAGGTTATGTCTGTAAAAGTGTGAAAAGAAAAAAGTAGAAATGTGGGAAAATATGAAAATGTTAACTTCTCTGGCAGCAATGTCTGTGCTGAAGTCTTGTGTGAATCTCTTTCCAATAAATGTATAGCATGTACATTCACAAACACTGACACTATGGAATGCAAGTACTCCTCTGATTTTACTGTAAGGCATGTATTACCTGAAGTTATACTTTGTTTCAGCTGTCACGCAGTTTGAGAACATCAGTCATTTTTACTCCTTACAACCATCTCTGCTGACTGAGAAGTCTGCATACTCTGTCCATTGGAATGTCGCTTGTTATTCTTTTATTCCTTGGCCTTTGTTACTTTTTTCAGATGCTGGACATTAAAAGGAGTTGTTGCTATTTATTTATTTATTTTTTTACAAAAGTCTCAAGTTAAAATGAAATATTAACTGATAGTAATTGCACAGGATCAATGTTGTACTGCTTTCAGGACTTCGAAAACAAAAGGAAGTGTATGGTACAACATAAAGCCCAGTGTCTCCATTTTAATACTGTTACAAAACCATTTAATGCACAACACATTGTAGAGGGCAGGCAGCATACTCTGTGGAGGCGCAGGTAAGAGAATAGATGTTTCTGGTGCTGGCAGTAAGGGGTACCCAGATACTCTGAAATCAATGCACAAAAAATGTGAGATACTGGGTCAAGTTTCTGAGTAAGAAAGAATAGCAGTTAGGTGTATTTTAAAGCATTAACTGAAATAATCTTATCCAGTAGCTATCAAATATTGTAAATATCACTGCATCTATATTTAACTGGGTCTGGACTTGTTGAACACATTTACATAAAAGTTACATATTTTACTCTCTGACATATTTTTCACATATAAGTACAATAAAAACGTGAGAAACATACCAACAACTTGTGTTGCTTCAGTCAAACAATATCTGTTGTTTCATTATTAGATCTGATATTCTATTTTGAACTCTTAATCCCTTCTGAAAGGACTCTGTGACCTCTGCTGCAATGTGCAAACTTATGACCAAACTCTTGCCAAGTTTCATTTGTTTGTTTCACCCAAGTGTGCCACACCTCTTAGCACCAAGTAATTAGATGCTGTTTTTATCCATTTACAGTCCTGTGTGCTGCCGTAGTGTCCTGCTGTATTTATTTCAAGTGTAGTAGTTACCTAATGCAGAAGATAAACACAAGAAGGTTAAGCCTATGGAATACTAATAAACTGTTCTAGGTTTGTGGGTTTGATTCTCGCTTCCTCTATTCACAACTGTGTGACTCTAAGCAAGTCACATAACCAGATGGTGCTTATGACTTGCACCTAAAAAGACACATTTCTGCCAAGTGAGCTTACCCACTTAAGTAATGACTTAATAAGAAAATAGAGAAACTGTTTTGGGTGATAACTAGGCTGCCAGTTAAGCTATCATACAGAGTTTTTGAACACTTTGTTAGTGAAAACATGATCTTTAAGTTTGAAAATCCTCTGTGTACCAGTTTTTCAGCATGTATAGAAAATACAAAATCTATGAACAATTTGCAGCAGCCTATCTACCAGCATGTTTTTGGCATCTTGGAGAAAATCAGAGTGCTTAAACAGATATTGGAAAAAGGTACAAATTCTGCCTACACAGCATCTGGATGGCATGAATGAACTCTGGGTTGATGAGACAGAAGTTTTGGTAATCATGCATCATTCATGTAATCAACCAGTTAAAATAAAAATGTTAATGAAATTCAGACAATGGCTGAAAAGTGTGATATATTGATGGGGACCAAGTGACTTCTGTAAAATGAAATATGAAACTGACTATCCTCTCACTTTGCATCATTAACAGTATAAATCCTTACTTCCTGAAAGTGTCAGTGCTTTCACAACCTGGTGTGTTTTATGATTCACTCCTGATCAGTTGTGAGTAGAGGAAACAGTGTATGTGTTACTACCATAAAACCTGTCATGCTATTCCCTTAACCTGTAGTCAGTTATCTGCAATACACTGTGAACCTCCTATTTTGTAATGTAAAACATATGATGTGCAGTTGTGAGGCCCAAGATAAAGCTACTATGCATGCGGCAGTCATGGTGTGATCTCTAGTTGTGAGGTGTAGCATTCAGCTTCAGTGTAAGCATGAGGCATGGTGTGAGCCGTAGCTATAACACCTAACGTGCTTCTGGTGTGAAGGCACCAGGCATGGTGTGATCTGTGGTTGTAACACCTGATGTGCAGCTGGTGTGCAGGTACCAGGCATCTGTAGCTGTACTATCTGATGTGTAGTTGGTATGAAGGGACCAGGCATGGTGTGATCTGTGGCTGTAACACAATGTGCAGCTACTGTGCAGGCACAAAGCATGATGCAGTCTGTAGCTGTAACACCTAATGTACAGCTGCTGTGTAGGCACTAGGCATGGTATGATCTGTAGCTGTAACACCTACCATGCATCTGTTGTGCAGGCACAAGGCATGGTATGATCTTTAGTTGTAACAGCTAATGTGCAGCTGCTGTACAGGCATGCAGCATGGCGCAGTCTGTAGCTGTAACACCTAATGTGCAGCTGCTGTGTAGGCACTAGGCATGGTATGATCTGTAGCTGTAACACCTACCTTGTATCTGGTGTGCAGGCACTAGGCATGGTATGATCTGTAGCTGTAACACCTAATGTGCAACTATTGTGCAGGCACCAGGTATGGTGTGATCTGTATCTGTAACACCTAATGTGCAACTGTTGTGCAAGCACCAGGCATGGTGCAATCTGTAGCTGTAACCCCTAATGTGAAGCTGCTGTGCAGGCACTAGGCATGGTATGATCTGTAGCTGTAACACTTAACATGCATCTGGTGTGCAGGCACTAGGTATGGTGCAATCTGTGGCTGTAACACCTGATGTGCAGCTGCTGTGCAGGCACCAGGAAGCTGTAAAACCTGATGTGCAGCTGCTGTAAAAGCACTAATAATAGTGCGATCTGTAGCTGTAATACTTATTGTGCAGCTGCTGTGCAGGCACTAGGCATGGTAAGAGCTGTAGCTATAACACTTAACATGCATCTGGTGTGCAGGCACCAGGCATGGTGGGATCTGTGGCTGTAACACCTAATGTGCAGCTGCTGTGCAGACACTAGTTATGATGTGATCTGTGGCTGTAACACCTAACGTGCAGCTGCTGTGCAGGCACTGGGCATGATGTGATCTGTAACTGTAAGGCCTGGAATACAGCTGTTTTATAGGCCCCAGGTATGATATGATGTGTAGCTGTAAGGCTTAGTGTGCAGGCATTGTGGCAGGTACTAGACATAATGATGTATAAGTGACTCACTTAAGCAGCTAAAGTGTTTTCTAAATGTTGCAAATATCATTTTAAGATCCATGTAAAAAGTAAGTAGATCTGTCTGAAATATAAAAATGTACACCTTTGAAACAATTCATGTGAGACATGCTCGCTGGAGAATAAAGTTATCTATTCTGAATAATTCCATACATAACATATGTACATATGCATGTACTGTACAGAATGCTGAATGGTATAACTTATATTAAGCTTAAACCATACTTTATGTATTAAATTTGAACTCCTGGGCACATTCAAGCTTGAGATACATAGTCTTGGGATAAGAAATGCAAAAAACAGCATTGCAAGATACCAGAATGATGAAACTTAAGTCTCCAGCACTAATGAACCTTCCCCATGATCCATTGTAGTGCTCCTTTCACAAACAAGTGTTTTACTGAAAAAGGTAAGTGGGTCAGTGTTAGAGATGTGAGTGTTTGTGCAAGTCCTTCTGGGTTAGGATTAGATTAAAATCAAGGTAGGGGGAACCGTTTTAATGTTGTGCATATGTGCACGAGCATATGTCCAAGTGTCTTGTGTAGTGGTACTGTTAGGGAAAGGGTTTTTTGAGATATGTCCTTCAGATGAGATGTAAAACTGAGGCCCCATCTGCTTGAGTTAGTGGTAGCACAGGTGGGTGTAAAGTATTCCACGGCGCCTATCAAAAAGAGTAGAGGAAGTTCCCTGATGGCCTGGCCAAATTTTCTCTTGTAGTATGAATACTACCTTGGGTCCCTACTGAAAAAGGGCCATTGATCTAGTGGGATTATCCTGGTTAACAAAGTGTAAATAAAATAATTAAAGGTACAGTGTGGAGTTGGGACTTGGGGTAGGGATAGGGTTAGGGTTAGCACACATGAGTGAGGTGCTGCATTTCTGAGCAGTATTGGTTTCTGTTTTTTTTTTGTTTTTTGAGGTTATACTGTTTCCTATTTGCTGTAATGGAATTAATGACTAAGCTCTTTCTATCTCTCCCTATAAATATATATATGTATGTGTGTGTGTACGTATATATGTAGGGGTCTACTTTACAAGACTGAAATCCCACTTACCCGACTTTCATGATGCCAACAACTGCATATCACCAACCTCCCATAACACCAACTTACAACTCCAGGTAAGTAACCACTTGGCCACCATGTTGAAGTTTGCCCATTACCCCCACGGTAGTGTGATCTCGGAGTTGGTTCACATATGTGTGTGTGTGTGTTTGTGTGTGTGTGTGTGTGTGTGTGTGTGTGTGTGTGTGTGTGTGTGTGTGTGTGTGTGTGTGTGTGTGTGTGTGTGTGCGCGCACACGCGCGCATGTATGTAGGGGTCTACTTTACAAGACCAAAGTCCTACTTACCCGACTTTCATAATGCCGAGACAAAAATGCCGACAATTGCATATCACGAACCTTCCAGAACACCAACTTACAACTCCAGGTAAGTAACCACTTGGCCACCATATTGAACTTTGCCCCTTATCCCCACGGTAGTCCGATCTCAGATTTGGTACATTTAACTGGGGAGGTGAAGCCTCCCACTTGGGTGGGTTTATTTGCTTTGGTTTTAAGTTATATTTTTATGTGGCCAAGAGGTACTTACCTGGAGCTGTAAGTCGGTGATATGCAGTTGTCTGCATTTTCGTCTTAGTGTTATGAAAGTCGGGTAAGTGGGATTTCGGTCTTGTAAAGTAGACTCATATGTATACATATTCCATATAAAATTAAATGGAGTGCACTGTGAAATTCCTTACATGGAAAACGAGTACAGTAGAATGATGATTTACTTGTTTTAACCACAGGTTCGGGAGTTGCTTTTCAATGGGCTTGCATTGAGGGAAGACAAAAACACAATTTGTAATACTGTTCTAAGTATTGTTTCAGTATTACATTTAACTGCAATTAGTGGATCAAATATTTGGCTTATACTTCAAACAGGACAGGAACAGCCTTTAGCTAGAGAGTCCAGAAATAAACAATTCACTGAGGTATTTTGTAAAACATATATTAAATATAAGCTGCTACGGATGCCAGTTTGAAAATGTTTCTTTATATTCTGATGTGACGGCAATTATGTCAGCTTTAAGCATTGAAAGGTACCTGTGAAATGAAAAGCTGCTTCTAGCAATGTGATGAAAACTGCTCTACAGAAAGTGAAAAGCAGTGTAACAAGAGTGTGACTAGAGTCTATAAACTAAACCTCATCTGTTAACATGTAGAATCAAATGTGAAACAACAGTTTTGCTAAAAAAAAGTTTTACTAATAGGAAAGAAAGGATTGTCTGAGTTGTCCAATAACTACCTAACAACCAGTGAAGGAAGGGCCTTTGTTAATCTGAAAACTTGAGTAGTAAAACCTATGTCAGGCCAACAAAAAGCATTGTATCAGTTTTGTGTTCCATTGTTTTTAAGGCTGCATATTCAGTACTGAAGCATCTCAACATCCAAAGCTTTTCCTGCCTCACCATGGCTCAAAAACCTCAGTCCTACAATTACAGTAGAGTCGATTATCCAAACTGATTGGGACCTTGGGTAGTTTGGATAATCAAATTGTTTGGATAATGAAATATATAATTGAACCGGATAAAAAAAAATAAATCTAAGTTTTTTTTTTTTTTCTGCATGCAGGAATACACTTTTCAACCATTCAGCAATTCTAATGGACAGTAAAGAATATTTTTCACACACGAGCTAGCCACAAGCTCAAAAAACATGCTCAGACAAATACGTACAATGTTTACACATTCAGACATTATGATATTTTCCACTCGAAAACTTTGGAAGGCTGGTTCTGATAGTTGACGTTCGGATAATCGACTCTGTACTGATCTGGTAAGGCCATGTTACTCCCATGTTCTGATAGTATATTTACCAGTAACTAAGCACTTTGTCATTTCTGCAGAACTCTGCACCTGCATGACCTGTCTGCTTTAAGGTATATGAAATAAAAAGAAAAAAAATTCCCATCTTTGCACATGCATACCCAAGCGCACAAACACACACACACACACACCACAAAAAGGGATCTTAACTCAAGCTACTAATCCCAAATATTATTGTTTTCATTATTTGTATTTCAGGTTTATCGGCCACACTTAGTGACCACTTTCTCATATCATTATATCTTCCCATTCCTGAAACCTAATACCATTAGCATTAGAACATACAGACTTTAACAGGGAGCTAAATGCAAGTGTCACTGTTTTTATGAGGACTGTTAGGGGTTCTATTTTTCTATCCTGCTGTGTGGGCAAAGGCCTTGGAACAATAGTCTAACATGTCTATTGTTGTGTGTCACCATTTCTTCACCCAAACAAACCCAGAAATAAATATTTCCTTTCCTTTTTTGGCTCTCCCATGATCTCCACTCCCCAGTGGAAAACCAGTGTCACAATTGAGCCATTGCAGCAGTTTTTGTACTACCTGGCAAGATACAAGAAAAGATACTAATGTTACTCCTACAAAATTTAAGACAATATCTTATAAATAAAATAGAAGAAATGGAAGCATTAATCAGACATACTGTTCCAAAATTCATTGAATATTTTATTATAATCATAAAGCAACCATATCAAGGTGGTTGTTACCTGTCTAATATTTACAAAATTATAAAAAAACAAAATTGTACCATATAAAGTCATACTGGGATTATTTCACATCAGTAAATAACCACTCTCCAACTGAAGAGGGAAAAAAAAGATTATTTTTAAATCCTCAAAACAGTCAACATTGTCAATTTACTGGCAATTATTGACATGGAGATACTTACAAAGAAGTTTTTATACACCACATAAATTAGCCAAAATATTTGGTAGTGATGATCAATGTTGGAGATGTCAGGCTAAAACAGAGTTGACTTACTGGCAGCATGTTTTCTATGAATGCAAGTATCTCACTTTGTACTGGAATAATATTAACTATTTTCTCCAAATTGTCTTTAATGATAATTATCAACTAACAACATCTATAATTTTATTTAATTCTCCTATTCCTGACTGTGTTACAAAAAAGATTTTAAAATCTTATGGACATTACTGGTAGTACCATGCAAAATCATCACTATTCACTGGAAAAATGTGGTTTCTCTTATGTTCAAGGAATTCAAAAACTTAACCTTAACAGTCAGACATATGGAAATATCAAAACTGAAGAATAGAACTAGCAGACCTACATCATATTACAACTCTTGGATGAAAATACTGGAAATACTTGAAAAAATGGGCAAAGACACCTGATCTTATGTTTCAATCTATATACAATGTCCAAATTTGTTATTATCTGTATAGACACTAATGTATATAGTTGTATAATGTTTTGAAGTTGATAGGTTTTAAGATTGTATACAAGTTATATATATATTCTTATTTTCATGTAATGTTTGTCAAAACATGATATATTAAAATAAAAAAAATTTTAAACGAGAAAACAAAAAAAAAAGAGAAGATACTATTGCACATATGCTAACAGGAATCTCACAAGATCATATCATATCTTATTCTTAAACTTATAACTTCCATGCAACTGTAAAAAAAATGTCTGATGGTAAGAATATCAGGTATTCTTTACTTATTACAGTCTCTTATAATCTGAGGTCACTGAACACATCAGCGCTGTACAAGGGCTGAAATACTGACCCACTGTCTATCAGCAGATTAGCATCTCCTCAATCTATACTGGCATGATTCATCTTTCTCTCTCACAAACAGTTTATGTACCTGCACAAAGTAGCTTGTGATTTCTCTACTTAAATATTTTCAGAGACATTACTATAGTATTCTTCTGTTTGCTGTATTTAAGATATATCATCATCATTGTACAATGAATTAATCATCATATTTATTTACTTGTGTAGCAGGGTCGTCTCTGACAAAGATCACCCAGATCATGTTTGCCCACCTTAAATAAATATAAAGAGTAAATAAAAATATACCTAACCACCCCCCGCATTCGTATTACTGCACTATTGTTCAGAAAGTGCCTTATCTAGACTCTGTAAATATGACCACCATGCAGAACACAGAACATATGCCAACCCTCAGCAATCACTCTTGAGATTACCCTTCTTCTTTTCACAATTTAACCTTTCCCTCATGGTACAACAATTCCCTTTATCCTGGGAAAGGACAGAAGCTGAATTAATACAAGTACTAGTTAAGGAAAAAATATCCTTGAACTACCAACCTGTCCAATTGTGCAACCCATCCCCACCCAACAAACGCACACAATTTCAAAAGTACCTGTGAAGTTAGAAGAGTAGACAGAAAATATGGTAGTGTTTAGTTTTTTTTTTCAGGAAAAGTGCAAAAAACACATGCTTAATAGAAAATTCAGTGGTAGATTATGGGATGCCAGGGTGAATGTTAAAGCATCTGTTATGAAAGAAAATATTCTGGTCTTATTTCAAATAGTCCATGACTAAGGAGGTACTCAATGTGAACATTTGTAAGTAAAGTATATAAAATATAGTGTGCATATGAATTAAGAAGACCCATCATAGAGTACAATGCCCCATTCGGGATGCACCTCACAAGACACTTCCAGTAGCTGGAAAGACTACAAAAGTACCTCACCAAGAGGATTACTGGTCTCAAACATATGTCCTGTGCAGCCCAACTGAAAAAACTCCGTCTGTACTCCGTGGCATATCGCTTACTCGGATGTGATCTCTGCCTGACTTACAAAGCCATGTCCAACTCAGAATTGATGGACATGCTCCATGTAAAGAAATCCAAGTCACTGCAAGCCACGCTCTCTAGTGAGCTAAACTTTGCTACAACAATAAATAGAACATGCTGGAGGGATAGATTCCTATCACAGAGACTCCCCATGCTTTGGAACAAAATTCTAAATTGCATCAGGCAGAGCCCGTCACTAATACTCTTCAAGAGAAACCTTGACGAGTGGATGGGTAACAGAAAATACACCCCTGGGATCACTTCATTGGCTCTGCTTGACAGAGGATCAGTTAATTAATCAATGGAGAGGTGAAAGCCGACACTCTGGCTAGGCTTATAAATGTCCTCTGGCAGATAGCCTGGTACATACCTATGAACCTATGAAGAATAAACAATACAGGGGATTCAGCCTGGAGTGTAATGCATAGGTTTGGAGGCCTTATTTGCATAATGAGATTAGCATTGTATGGATGGCAGACAGGATAAGTCAGGGCTTGTGCAAAAAGCATGGAAATGAAGATGGTAGTGTGTTGTCAAACTGTTTATGTGAAGGTAAAGAATGGAGAGAAAGGACAAGCTAAAACTTTAAGTACCTTAAAGGATTAAAGTAAGATCCTGATAGCATTTTTAAAGAATTAGATGATGACAACAGAATACAATTTGAAATGTGGGGCGGTGCTTATAATTCTTTTCACATTTAAAACTGTTAGAATATTTTTTATGCACTGAATTATATGATGGATGTATTTTTAACTTTCAGAAGTACAGAACTTAAGAATGCATAAGCCAGTTAAAACAATATGCAACTACAGTAACCAAAGTCTAAATAATTTAAAATGGAAAGAATTTAAATTGATAGTATGGTGTTTTGAAGTGTCAGTGTCATGAAGAAACTGGTAATGAGAGAAAGAAAGAATTAATTAATGAAATGGGGAAAGGAATGCATTTCTGCTGTTTGCACGGACTGATTTGATGGGCTGCGTGGTTCTTTTCCTTGTCTATTGTGTCCGTTCTTTCTTTCTTCCTCTTCCTTTCTTTCTCTTTCTTTCTTTCTTTCTTTCTTTCTTTTTCTTTCTTGCTCTCTTTCTTTCATTTTCTTTCTCTTTTTTTCTTCCTTTCTTTCTTTTTCTTTCTTTTCTTCCTTCCTTTCTTTCTTCCTTTCTCTCTTACTTTCCTTCTTTCTTTCTTTCTTACTTTCCTTCTTTCTTTCTTCCTTTCCTTCTTTCTTTCTTTCTTTCTTTCTTTCTTTCTTTCTTTCTTTCTTCCTTTCTTTCTTTCGTTCTTTCTTTCTTTTGTTCTTTCTTTCTTTCTTTCTTTCTTCTTTTCTTTCATTCTTTCTTCCTTCCTTTCTTTGGTTCTTTCTTTCTTTCATTCTTTCTTTCATTCTTTCTTTCTTTCTTCCTTCCTTTCTTTCATTCTTTCTTCCTTCCTTTCTTTCATTCACTCTTCTTTCCTTTCATTCTTTCTTCCTTCCTTTCTTCCTTCCTTTCTTCCTTTTGTTCTTTCTTTCTTCCTTTCATTCTTCCTTTCGTTCTTCCTTCCTTTCTTTCTTTCATTCTTTCTTCCTTTCTTTCTTTCTTCCTTTCTTTCTTTCGTTCTTCCTTCCTTTCTTTCTTTCATTCTTTTTTCCTTTCTTTCTTTCTTTCTTCCTTCCTTTAGTTCTTTCTTTCTTTCTTCCTTCCCTTCCTTTCTTTCATTCTTCCTTCCTTTCGTTCATTCTTCCTTCCTTTCTTCCTTCCTTTCTTCCTGTTTCTTTCTTTCTTCCTTTCTTTCTTTCATTCTTTCTTTCTTCCTTTCTTTCTTTCTTCCTTGCTTCCTTCCTTCCTTCCTTTCATTCTTTCTTTCTTCCTTCCTTTTGTTCTTCCTTCCTTTCATTCTTTCTTCCTTTCTTTCTTTCTTCCTTCCTTTTGTTCTTCCTTCCTTTCATTCTTTCTTCCTTCCTTCCTTCCTTTCTTTCTTTTTCCTTCCTTTCTTTCTTTCTTTCTTTCTTTTTCTTCCCTTCCTTTCTTTTCTCTTTCTTTTTCTTTTTTTCCCTTTCTTTTTCTTTTCTTCCTTTCTTTCATTCTTTCTTTCTTTTCTTTCTCCCTTTCTCCCTCTCTTTCTGTAGTCTACTGTCCTGTGACTCTGCAATGTGGGTGATTACTGCTCATTGTATTGTCCGCAACAGTATAGTGTCCAGGCTTTGCTCAGTGGGAAAAGTCCCACTAAAACCCTCAAGCTTCCACTATAATTCATTTACGTGGCTAAGGTAGGACTGCAGATATAGTTTGCGCTGACATTTGCAAAAGCATCCAGCATAGTCAGTGCCCCATTTTGCTAAACAACTTGAAGAGGTACACTTATTTCTACAAATGATACAATATGGATGAAATCCTATCATAGTAGCTTATTCAGTGCATGTTGGCAATCACTAGGCTCTATGAACAGGCACAGTGGAGGTTTCAAAGAGTCTCTCTTGGGTCTACTCAACTTCTAATTTTTTTCATCAGCTGTCATTAAATTTGTACACAGAATATTCTTTTTATATACAGGTATTATAGCTATGCATACCCTCTGTTTATTTGTGAATGTAAGTAAGTCATAGAATCTGACAATGCCCCTGGTTCACCCCTAAATAGTGGCCTGTGCATAATAGATTTCATCAGTTAACAAGAGATACAATAAACATAAAAGTATACTAAGTTATCTATTCCTAACCCCCTTCCAAAACTACTTCCTCAAGTACAGCCATTTTTTCCATGTACCATTTTATCAAGGTTGACATGAATCTACCCTAAAGCTGTACATCTAATAAATATAGTACTGTTAAGAAAGTATACAGTTACAAAAGGTTACTAGATATGCTAGTCTCAGTTTGTTTTGCATTGTGAAAAGGTAGACAGTCTTCTGAATTCCACATGCAAGAAAAAATTCAAAGTTTGTAGCAAAATTAAAAAGCTGTCTCTCCTCATACCCTGGTGCATGGATCTTTGCCTTTGTGACCTTTCAATGCTATCATCTATGAGATCTCTGTATCACAGGGGAAAGAGTAGTTACCCCTGCAATGACTTTATCTGAAAAGAGTATTTTTACACTCTGTCATCTGCAAAAGTAGCCTTTACTGTTACTACCAACCAATGGTAGGGCGGCCATGGTGGTGCAGCAGTTAGCTTTCCCACGTCACAGCAAGAGGTTCTCCGGTTCAATCATTGGCAAGGGTGCCTTCTGTGCGGAGTCTGCATGTCCTCCCTGTGGTCGTATCGGTTTCCTCTGGGTGCTCCGATTTCCTCCCACACCCCAAAGCCATATTGTAGGTGGATTGGACACTCTAAATTGAGTACATGCATGTGTATGCCTTCTGTGGAAGGTTGGGCACTGGGCTGGCAACTCAACACCGTAAAAACTCCACTGCCAATCATGAGCGGACAGGTGATCCGCTGTGGCGATCCCTAACCGGGAAAAGCCGAAAGAATAAGACCAGCCAATGGTGCAACATGAATCTTGAAGGAAACATCATAACCCACTTACAGAACATAATCAACTGTGCTTTTTTTTAGGAAAACTTATGGTGGGTGTGTACATCTAACAAGACCCTCTGTGTTTCTGTATTTTCTCTACATGTAGCTAAGTTTGTCTTTCCCGATCACAAGGAGCAAAGAATCAAAACTTCAATGAATGTTTGCCTCTGAGTATCACTGCCAGCATAATTTGTGTGTCTGTACCAGCTGTGATGCTTGTTTTGGATGACTGTCTTTCTATTTTGAGTTTATGCAACTGTATAGCTGAAGTGTGTGTACATATAAAATGCATTTTATATATTTATATAGACAGATATAAATTTGGGTTTTGTGGGTAGCTGTCCCCTATCAAGGGATGCAGACCCTCCTAAAATAATAAAAAAAAAAACTCTTACAGTTTACTTTTTCACCCTTTTGTCATTGTGTAATGTCAGGTTTTAGGCATTTGGGTTTATTATGGAACGCATTCTTATTCTGTTTATTTATTCCATTTGTTAATCAGGTAGCCAAGTTCAGATCTAACCCTTTTAATCAGCTGCCAGTGGAACAATGTGAAAAAACAGTAAGAAAAACAAAACTAAAATGAAGGTAGAAATCTTTGCAATGTGATACAAGTATTAGCACCTTTACAGATTTGTATACCAATGTGTATGGATGTATTTACAAGTATTTATGCTTTTGGAAACTAGCATAGTCTTCATCAGAAATTAATGAAGGTAGAGATAAAGCATGGAATATTTGCATTGCAATTGGTATGAGCTTATATGAGAGTAAACATATATGGTATAAGAAAGTCCATCCTCATCAACAGCAAACCCAGTGCCGCCAAGCATCCCAGCATCCAAACACCTCCTGACCTAGACCATCAAACTGTCCATCACATTCATCAATGACTGTTTTGGGAAATCCATAAGAACATCTTCTTCACTGATTCTACCACAATACTTGCAAAATACAAAATCAAGTTTTAGTACATCACAAACTAATATAAAATATCTTAAAAGTGAGCCAAAACAAAGTAAAGCAAAGTGAGATTGCTGTGTATTGTGGAATGAAACAGCACGATTGTATTCATGTCTGACATACATGAATTCCTAAAAGCTTTACACTTGAAACGTTCAATGAAATAAAAGATGCAGCTATGTAATATTAGAACCTATTAACTTGTGTAATATTAGAATCTTTTTAAATGAAGAGCAAAAGTGCAACAGACATAACATGACAAAGAAAATTATAATAGGTGATGTTATTAACATTGCCGATGGTTATAATACCTAAGAGTGAAACTTGAACTGAGACAATTACATGATGAGGTGGAGTCCCACCATGTCAGTTTCAGGGCAATGATAGGGTTGGCAGTCTTATTAATTGTCTCAAAATTAAAGTGAAAGTATATTGTGACTAAACTCTACAGAGTCATTTCTGGTATTCTTGTCTATACCTTTCTGAAACCGTGAAACATTACAAGAAGTCAAGAACAAAAATTGGAAGGACATATGTTACAGGTATTTAACCAAATGTAAGAAGCTGTTTAAGCAGCCACAAAATGTGAGGCATTGAAATGGATAACTGAAAACAAATGTTTAGTGGTTGGTTGGCAATCCCAGAAAGTGGAAGTAGAAATTTGGTTATTTTTTCGAAAGCTGATGCTGGCTTTACATGTCTGTCTTTCTGGATTTTAAATTATGCAGTAACACAGCAACTGTAATTCTGCCACAATTATTTTTGCAATGTCATATCTCATAACAATAAAAGCAGTTGTTAGTTTGGTGAGATGAAAGGTTATGGCATTGTTGCCTTACATTTATTGGAAACAAACACAATACCTCCTTGACATACCTCTCAATCTCTAAATGCAAGAAATCTGGATAAAGACAAAAATAATGGTGTGTGTACTTCTCAGTTGTCCAGCTTTTCACAGAATGTACTGATTTTTGCTTCATAGTTGTGATCTGGTCCGCATAAAATTTGTGTTTTTTCTGGCAAATTATTGAAGATAGAATTTCCTAAATAATGACAGACATTTCAATATAAAACTTCATGTCCTTCAGAAAGTACTTGCAAATGCAAAACCTTTTATTTTAACAACTTTCTAAACTTAACTCTTACTCTCACAGGACAGTGAGAGGAAGGGATAACATAATATTTGGTGACTTCATTAAGACTAGCTAGCATTTATGTACATAAATGTATTTGTTGCTTAAATATGAATGTGCTTTTTTATGGATACATGCTCATGTTTTTATTGGTTAGCAGCTACTCTGGTGATTATCAGACAGCATAAAGTGTGGCTGATAATGTAGTGTTTATATCACAAATGTAGTGTTTATATCACAGCAGTTGTGTAACATTACAATTGTACCAGGCTAGGCACATTGTTTTGCTAATGCAGTCCAGACACCAGAAAGACTGGGGTCTATATTAAATTAGCTCCCCACACTCCCCTACTTAAATGTACAACTCCGAGATCGCACCATAGTGGAGGAAACAGCAAACTCCTGAAACCGGCCCAGCGATTTTTTTTCCCTGAGAAAAAAATTGCTGTTCTGGGTGTTCGGGATTGTCAGCATTTGCTCAAATAGGGTAGATTAATCAGCATTTGCTTTTTTAAGTGTTTACTGATTCAATATAGGCCTAAAGACCATGTGTTGCACCTGTTACCAGCCTATAGTCAGTCTCTTCTCCCTGTTCACTTCAACGTCTGTATGCAACTAAACAAACAAGCACTTCCTTCTTAACTAAAACTCTCTGGAAACATAGATATAACTTGAGCTTTTATATATATATATATATATATTTATTAAAACAGTGAAATCTAACAATAATCAACTACTCCTCACTAGTCTATGGGAATTAAAATGATGTTTTCAACAAACAGACACAGCTATAAAGAAATGCAAAAAATTATGTATTAGCATTTTTACATTGCATGTCATGTCTTTCACTTGCCAAACTGATAAAAAAAAAAATCAATAAATAAAAATTAAAAAAATGAACAAAAACACATTAATAAGATAAAACATTCAGAAATCAGAAAAGGTAAGTTGAAAGACAGTATATCCTTTGTTTTACCTTGCAGTTAAGGGTCTGTAACTGAGTCTTTAAAACAAGAAGAAAGCACCTAGCTTCTGTCTTCCTTTTTGTTACTGTTTATAAATAGTAAAATGAAAGGAAGTTGTAGACATGTTTGTGAGCAGCTGCTGTTGAATTTCCAGATAATCTGACCTCTCAGGCTTTGTTCTTGAAATCAGGGTCCTTAGAAACCTCTCAATTAACTGCTAACCAAGCAGTTACTAGCAGCCACCTAACTATTTGTTTACTGATTTATGTATGTGTTTATTTAATTGTGTGCACCAGTATACATTGCTAAACAAAGCTGCAAGAGGCAGAAAAATGAGTAACACACACACGCGCACACACACACACGCACGCACGCACGCACGTAATATATAAGCAAACTGAAAACGCCCCCACTAGGTAAAGGAAAAGGCTGAACACAAGTTTAGCGCTTTTGTTCTTTATTAAGTAACAAGAGTTTCTTCAGAAAATGATAACGTACAAAAAAACACCAATAAGCTGGTAGTGTCATAAATCAATCAGGTGAAAGCAATAAAGTCTGCAATGGAAATGATACAGGCAGCCAATGAAATTGAATTAAATAGGTAGGGAGTGTCTCTAAGTAAGTAGGTTCTTTATGGCTGAGATTAAGCATGCATGCATAAGTAAATGAATAATTTCAATAAATAAAATAAAAAAAAATCAAAAGAACTCTTTCTTTTCTATTCTTTACTGGTCAGATATGCTTAACAGAGAACACATCAGTTTGATGTTAGTTTTCCTTCCTAGTAATTGCAGAATTTAGTTAAAAAAGTATTCTGCTTTTTAGGTGACACCAGTAATTGTTTTGTTTATTTTAAATACATGTCAAACCCCTACTGAACTGATGAAAATTTCTGAAACACTATTGCTCCTAACTACTTTTTTTTGTGTGTCTTTTGTTCCTCTGTACCTCTCTGGATAGTGATAATACAGTAGACCACTATCATGTTGTCAGCTTGGCATCAGTCAAGACCTATCCTTGGTGTACAAACTGTATCCTTCGTAGGTGATTGTCGGCAGTAAAAAGTACAAGAGACCTCCATGATGCATCATGTAGGACCTTTGAGGAGTTGGCATAATCTGTTCAGATGGATTACTATAAACCATCAGCTAAAGATGAAAAAACATTCTTTTAGGCATATGACTGACAATGCCTGTTTCCTGTAAATACTTCTTTCCCAGGCAGCTGTATATGTATGAACTAACTCTACACCCAAACTTGGATAAGGACAGTGCCCTGTAAGTAAACATACTTTATCTTGCTACAATGTACCGCAGTCTTTAGGTCCAGATGGTCCAAACATGGGTCAGTAATATCCCTAGGAACAGGGATACCATTACCTGCATGGGGTGTAGTGTAGCCAAGGTAGATGAAATAGACTTCACTTATAATGAACTTCAACAAAATATGCAACTGAGATGGAGAAAATAGGGCAGGACTGTGATAGTGCTGCATTAGGTTACTACCCCAGCAGTCCAAGGTTCAATCTTGACTTCTGGTCAGTGGTTGTGTTGCATTTCTATATCCTGTTTCTGTCTGCATGGCTTTTCACTTGGTTCTCCATCTTGTTCTCTCTCAAAAGTATGATAACTACTTTCCTACTCCTGCCATTGTGGTCTGGGACATGGCTGACAGGATCCAGGTCACTGACGTGGTTAGGAAATGATGTACATGTCTATATAGCTGTCTATCTGTAGCTGTGTGTGTGTGTGTGTGTGTGTGTGTGTGTGTGTGTGTGTGTGTATATATATATATATATATATATATATATATATATGTATATATATATATATATATATATATATATATATATATATATATATATTGTTGTTCTTTCGGCTTTTCCCGGTTAGGGATTGCCACAGCGGAACTCCGGTCCGCTAATGATTGGCAGTAGATTTTTACAGTGCTGAGGTGCCAGCTCGATACCCAACCTTCAATGAAGGCATGCCCATTCACGCATGTCTTTTGAACACTACTCCACCATGGAGAGGACATGCAGACTCCACATAGAAGGCGCTCCAGCCGAGAATCGAACGGGAGAACCTCTTGCTGTGAGGCAACAATGCTATCGCTGCACCACCGCAGCTTATGTGTAAAACAATATATGTATATATGTTTGTATGGTTATATGCAGTTTGTGTATATATGTATGTGTATGTATTCATATACATATATATTTATAGTTACAGTTTGAAAGAGCAAACACTCACATGAGCACTCACTATTGCAAAAATAAGCGAGCGCTCACTTGAGTTGGAGGTTTTGCTAGCGGCCTTTTGTATGAGCTCAAGTTGCAGCAGGGTAAGGTGGAATTTTCCCTTACCCCACCATTGTCTGATATCAGAGTTAGTATATATAATTAGCAAGGGATTCAGGGGGGCTTGCCCCCTCATAAAATATTTTATTTTGCATATTTTCAACCAAAATTTCAGTTTAAAATGACCACTCTTTGTCCGATTGGTCTTGTGAGCCTTTGATATTTCATGAGAAGTTTATCTCAAATGTATGAAATGAAGTGCTAATCTATTAAAGGAGCAATCCTGTTGGCGTATCTGTGATTGCTGGTGTTCTTTGTTTTGGTCTTAGTTGTCTTCAGCACTACATACTGCTTCTACAATCACCTGCCTTTTTATCTTTTAGGCAATCTTGTATTACCTTTTTATAGCTAAAGGAAGCTGGAGTGTATAAATTGTGTTGATTTTTCAGTGATGCATTGTAAAAAAGATTATATTTCAGAAGGTGACTTGCATAAGAAGCTGCATATATAGAAAGCACATCACCGAAGAACTTAAACAGATGATCGGGATTAGGATGCTACAGCAATACTCATCATGTAATCAGGACAAGTGGCTGGACTTAAGAAATGCTTTATATCACTTAGCCTAGCAGGAAAATGTAGTTCAAGGCTAGACAAACCCATTTAGCAAATCTTTTCTCATATGTGGAAAGTGAAGGAGGAGGCTGTAAAGTAAATTAATGGTTGTCATGAACTACATGCAACACTTCCACACAAGAACATTAATAACAAAAGTGGGGTTTGAAATGGGGAATTAAGATTTTCTTTAAGACCAGTTGGAATGGGAGCAGCAAGGGTTATGAAATGCTACGAATGGAATAAAAGAAAAACAAGATGCTGAAGTGCTAACTGCAATGGATATAGTGAGTTCTGAAAACAAATTCTTTGTGAACAAGCCTTATTACAAAGTGCACCGATTAATAGACAACACCAGCTTTTTATGCAAAATTTGCTGGCTCCATGGTGCAAAGGGAGAAAGACCTGACTGGTGTGACCCAGGACTGATTAGTGATCAGGTACTGAAAGAGCCAGCCACAGGTGGTGAAACTGAACTATCAATGTTGGATCATCTATCCCATGGTAATGGGGAAGCCTATTGTGCATACTGTTCCTACTGTGTGGAGGACAGGTATAATTGCAGGCAGCAGTGAAGTTGAAGATGTGCATATCCAAAATGTAGTGATTGCTTTAGCCAGGGGTTAGGTTCATAGATCCCTAGGCCAGCATCATGGGAGTTACAGACACATATATATATATATATATATATATATATATATATATATATATATATATATATATATATATATATATATATATATATATGTCATTTTGACATGAGGAAAGGGAGTTAGGGACCAAAAGATCCCACATTCCCTGCTGGATGACAGTTGCTGTCTTCTGCACCTAGCATTCCATGTCATTGAACGTAAAGTTTAGTGGGTGAATGAATGGCTCAGAAGGAGCTAAATTTGGAGGAGAAAGATGAAGGAAAAAATTCTTGTGATAACTTGTATATCAGTACAGGTTCAACATCTAGGATTATACCTTTTGTAGATGCTGACAGAAAGATAGTCATATAATAGCTTAGCTTTGCATGACAAAGAAGACAAGACTGGAAGGTTAGAAATGGAAGGAGAGACATTTACAAGCATTGTGAAAGGAATATGAGAAGATGCATGAGAATTGAAGAAATTGTTATAAGATTATAGCAACCGCAAATTAAACAGAAATAGAATTGCAATTCAAATGGTATGGCATGAAGGACATAAAGTCAAATGAATCTAAAAAGTGCACAGGGAAAGGTGAATTTGATAACTTTGCTATTATGGGATATTGATTTTATTTGTCCTCTACAAATAGTATAGGAGTTGTTTTATTTTGTACTTTCTACATCTGGCTAAATACTCTTTTAGGGATCTCCAGATTATGTGTAATTGCACCCATTTAACAAAGACTGCTTTTCTGGCTGTGTGCCATGCAGGATTTCTCTGATGTAGTATGTGGAACAAGAAACATAGTAGCACTTAAGAAAGAATTTGAGACATCTGAAGCTTAAGGCTGAGTGTAACTGCTTGTAATACCATGTACTGCCTTGAGCATTGTACTGCACATTTACAAGTATACTACTATGTGTAGTAACAAAGATATTTTGATATTTTTTTGTTTTTATAATTAAAAGTAACACAGTATCCTTATGACATGGATGTAAAGGACCCAATTATTCAGCCTGCTTACCAATTTCAGCTAAATAAGGAACTTGGATACATTCATTAGCATGTCTGGAACAGTACATGCTGTGATGTGATCTGAATAATTTATGACATGAAAACTTCTTCTTTGGAGAAGATTACTGAAGCATAGACCTGACATGGTGGAGATCCTTATCTGCCCTTGAGGCAGCTGACGCAGAGTCTTATAGGATGTGAATGGGAGTTCTGGAGAACCAAATGCAATGTATGTGCTTCTTTATCTCAAACAGTCTCCCATGCTGTCCACAAAAATGCCCTGAATGAATGGTCATGCACTGCCATACTCTACCTGAGGACATGGCAGTGTTAAGGGCACTAACCATATGGTGGTATGTAGCTAAACATATGTGTGTACAAGATGGAATATATAGCATTCTTCTGGGCTCCTATAAGTCAGAATGCTTCTGAGATCTGCTCATACAAAAAATATATTTTGTGGACATTTTGTTCAAAGGATGAAAAATGTGGCTAAAATAAAATACAGGCACCTCAGCAACAGTTCAGCTATGTAAGAAATCAAACTAAACAAAGCATAAGGCAAGATATAAAACATATTAAACAAAATTTTCAAGACGCACACCACCCCAATCCCAAATGATTCTTTGCCTCCATAAACAAACTTCTAAACCTGGAAAAAACTACACAACCTATCTGAAACACTCTTGACTAATCCTCAAGTATTGCCCCCTCAGTTTAACCTACATTTATTAAAAGTTATCTCTTTCCTTAAAAATAAACACCCCAATAACCTCCAAACTAAACCCCAGATTAACAACCAACAATATTCTTTCTCTCTCTCTCTCTAACCTATTCCAAGCACTGCTGTTTGTATTATTAAAAAGTAGATACAGAAATTCAAACCTATTCCCATGGCCCCAACCAATTGCCTGCAAAATATGTCAGATGTTCTATGTATTCTCTTGCATATTCTCTCTCTATCTTGATAAATTGCTTAGTCAAAGAAAATCTTCATCATACCCCTGTACAAACGGGGAAGGACTTCTACAGACCCAAATTATAGACCTACAGTAATACTGTTTCGGCAGTCCAAAATCCTGGAATGATGTATACATTCTGCTCCTTACTGAAATGCTGGGACTCAAAATGCCAAGTTCTGATATGCTGAAAAAAGTAGAAGACTGAAAATCCAGGAGAAGAGTGAATATCAAACATCACTTTTCTCCTTTCATGTTTTTTTTTTGCAGGAGATGTGCAAGGTGAAATGTCCCCCACACCTCTGAAACTATGAATACCAACTCTGAGGCTGACATACATTGGTGAAAAGGGAATGTTCTGAGAAATGGCAATCTAAGACTTAGTATACAGACGTCCAGATTTTCGTCATTCAGGAATCTCATTATGGGACTCACTCATGCTGGTCCCGATATTTCAAATGGTTACTGTACATTCGCATATTCTCAATTGCATGTTATTTATAAAACTATAAAATTTCATTTTTGGAAGTCATTCCTCCATTCTATTTTCTTTTCTCTTATTCACACTCCTCATTCAAAATGCTTCTCGACTTTATTGTCCTCCTTCTTTTCCCTCCTCCCAGCTGTACTATATTGTTGTCTGCTCTTTCCTTAATCATTTCCACTTTCCCTCCTGTCTTTTTTCCAAACCCACTTAGTTTAACTCCTCTAGACCTAGATTCTTGTCTCCTTAGCTATTCTCCTTGCAATCTAGCTGGCTATTACCTGAGAATGCCTGTCTGCTACCGTCATGCATCAGAATATAAATGTGACTGATGTTTAAAATCGATCTACCATGAATCTGCTTTGTATATGTAATTGTGAAAAATATCAGTGTGACTATATAGCTGTTGGATTACTTTCTCTTGCTAGTTAGTTAATAATCTTACTGTATATTATACTATACTACTAGGAAATTATTGTGACTGTTTTCCTCTTTTGTGTACTTTGCCTTTTTTCATATTGTTGAAAGGAGGTTTTGTCTCTGACACTCCCCTGAAAAGGGATTTGCTTTTGCTGACACAGTGAGACTATCCTGGTGAGTAAGTAAATAAACTCTTGATTGTAGTACAGAAAACAAACTTCTCTCTAAAATAATTTCAGGCCTAGCCACAGTACAGCTACTGCACTGCTCAGCTTCACTGATAGTTAATCACAACTGAAATGCCAGCCTCGTGGCTTCTACATTCTTTCTTGATCTGCCTAAAGTTTTTAATATAGTCTGTCAACAAACTATCGTACATAAACTCTCATTTTCTGGCTTTGATGTATCTACACTTTGCTGGTTCCATTCCCCAAGGATCCATATTTGGACCCTTCTATTTAGTCTATTAATGGATGACATGCACACTGCCTCAAAGCTTGCCATAGAATTTCTTTTTAGATATTGGACTGGCTTAGAAACTAGTTTTAATGTCTTTATTTTTCAAGTTAAGATTGGCAGCTGTGAAACTGGCATTTGCATTGCAGGTTGATGTTTGCAATGTTTTTTTTCGTAATTGTAATGATTTTAAAATGTATTACATGATTTAATTTAGAATTGTTTAATTGGAAGTAATAAGACTATTCTGATTATGTACATTGTGATTATATAGGATAAAAGTGCTTAAAAGGATTTTCCAAGTTCATGTAAATGCATCTGGTTGTATTTTGGTTTATTAGCAATTTTTATTTTTACTAACTGTACCTTTGTTTATTTCTTACAGTGGTTTTCTTTGTTTTTTATTTGTTTTTTGGTAATATTTATTTAGTCAAGAGGTGAAATGTAAAACTATTTTTGTATCCCAAAGCTTTAGTAAAAAGTCGATTGATGCTGAATGTTGTGTACTAGTTTAAATGGACTGGTTTGCAAGGACTGATCTCAGGGACTTGTTTTCCAGTTGTAGAAATCTACCCGCCATATATAGGATGAATATAAATGTCACCGGCTGTGAGGAACATAAGATATCAGCTGCCACTGTCCAGTTTTTGTTTTTATTTACTTTGCCTCTCAATGATCCTTGGATTGAAGTTTCTCCACAAGTTGCTTGGTGTTTTGCCAAGAGAAACTGGGTCAGCTAGGGCTCTAACCTTCCAGTCTTATTATTAAAGTTATGTAAAAGTGTTGCTGTCCCTTTCAGCAGCTGCTGTATTATTTAACATGTAGCATCACCACCACGTCTGACACCTAGTGTTACATGTCTGTTGACAGGACTGACAAAAGTATCTCCTCCCTTATTTTCTACTATTTATTTATTTATTTAACATTTGTTAACTGGGAAAGTCCGACTTGGAACAAAGCCAATTTTCAGCAGAGGCCCTGGGAGAAATACTCCAGATGCATGTCTTTGTAATGTGGGAGGAAACCGGAGCAAACCCACACAAACACAGGGAGGACATGCAGACTCCACACAGAAGGAACCCCAGTCAAGAATCGAACCAGAGAACCTCTTGCTGTGAGGTGACAATGCTACCGCTGCACCACTGTGCCGTTAAGAGGAATATGCTCTAAAATGCTTACAGCTTTTTGTATGAAAGTGTCAGAGCTCAACATTTTAAGATCTTGATCTTACTGACTGAAAACATATACATTTTGCAGTCTTACAAAACTGTATTCTACTGTCCATAAAACCTTATCTTTCCTTCACACCCATTATTTGTTTGTTTTATGTGTAACATTCCTGACAGTGTCAGTTTCCAGAATAGGACAGACAATCTCACTTTTCCCCTTTCTGTGCCAACAATTGCTTTTCTTTGGGCTGCTTCCTTTTCAAGAATGTACTCTGTACAGCAAAGGGTAGAAAGTTCAGCTTATTATTTATGACAATACTGCACTTAGTCTGAGTCATAATATAGTGTTAGTGGTAGCATTGTAACAATGCTGGTGACCAGGTAACCATTAGTAAGAATTCAATACTGCAAGAGAATACCTTAACCATTGTGAGACTTTGTGGGAGTGAGTGGTTCTGTCTTTTTTTACCACTTTAGGGGATCACAGATGGAATAAACATTATAGTTACAGTAGGGATGTACCACCTAAATGGGACATGAGAAAATAGTGAATGTCAAAATGCACACCATGAGGAATGAACCAGGAATGTGCTCATTTGCAGCAGCAGGCATGTTATAGTGCCAAAACAGGGTTTAGTATTTTTTTCAATGTGATGCCTCCACTGCAGGACTATTATAGGGGTTAGGAGATAGAGGCATTTTTGTGGGAAGCGGCTACTGAAAATGGGTTCAGGAATCAGGCTAGCAATAACTACATTAATATCCAAAAGGAAGATAGTATTGGAAACATGTAAATAAATAAAACCATAGTCACTACTTAAGACTCTTATACAAGAACCTGGGCACAGAATGAGATAAAATTTATTTAACATTTGTTGACCGGAAAAGCCCGAATAGGACACACCTTATTTTCAGTGGAGGCCTGGAGAGAAATGCTCCAGATGCATGTCTTTAGAATGTGGGAGGAAACTGGTGTACCCGGAGGAAACCCACGAGAACGCAGGGAGAACATGCAAACTCTGCACAAAAGGCACCTCAGCGGAGAATTGAACTGGAGAACCTCTTGCTGTGAGGTGAGAATGTTAACCACTGCACTACTGTGTGTGGCGACATAAAATGGCAAACATATTTCTACTCGTCCGCTTAGCTGCAATGTCAAGCTGAAGCAAGGTAATTTTTTACTTTTATGTGCCAGTGCTATGTTAGAGAGAAAACTGTTACTTCAGAAGCCCCATTTGTGGTAATAGCTTTGTGTTAAATTATTATTTGTCTTAAAAATGCAAGTACTATCATCTTATGCATTATTGGTAGAGTGATCTGTGGTCGTAGTGGGAGTCCTTGAGTTGCAGTTTACCTATTAGTATTAAGCGTAGTTCTCACTGACTGTATTTTTTACTGCAGAATTTAAAACAGGTTAAGCGAATCCTTTTTGATGTCACCAGGGGAAAAGTAGATTTTTATGAAATGACTAAAAAAGAACAGGCAGGAAAATAGGTTCATAGGTTCATACTAGGCTATCTGCCCTAAGGCATTTATAAGCCTAGCCAGAGTGTGTTTGGCTTTTGCCACCCATTTTAAATGAATTTTGCTATGCCCTTTTTCGAGGTTAGTATACTGTGCCTGTGTCTAACAGTGACACAGAAGTGATACCCGGGGTAAACCTATGATCTCCCATCCACTCATCAAGATTCCTCTTGAAGAGAGTCAATGAGGGACTCTGCCTAACCTGGACTGGGATTTTATTCCAGAGTGAAGGGAGCCTCTGGGTTATGAATCTATCCCTCCAGCAAGTCCTATTTATTTCAGTGCTGAGGTTCAAGTCTCTTGAGCGCGTAGCTCGATTGGATTTGGATTTTCTGAGGTGCAGCATGTCCATTAATTCCAGGTTGGACATGGCTTTATACGTCAGGCACAGATCGCCTCTGAGCAGGCGGTATGCCACTGAGTACAGCTGGAGTTTCTTTAACCGGGCAGCATATGGCATCTGTTTGAGCCCTTTGATCCTCTTGGTGGGATACATTTGGGGTCTTTCCAGTTGCTGCAAGTGTCTGGTAAGGTACATCCCAAAAGGGGCATTGTACTCAATTATGGGCCTGATGAGGGATGAGTAAAGAAACACGATGACCTCCCCTGATCTAGATGCGAATCCCTTCATGATTAGGTCGGCTATATAAAATGTTTTCCTAACCACTTTGGCCACGTGGTTTTCAAATGAGAGATTGCTATCAACTTGGGTCCCCAGGTCCCTAATTACTTCTTCCGTACTTAATGGATTACCACCTATGTGGTAATTTGTGGGCACTTTGCTTTTGCCAAAGGGGATGACTATACACTTTTTGGTGTTTAGCTTGAGGCCATGGCTCTGGCACCAGTTGTCTGTTTCTATGAGGCCCTTTTGGAGGATGCTTGTGTCAGCTGGCGAGTCGATTATGGCGCCTAGTTTGCAGTCATCTGCGAACTTGGTCAGCCACAATCCTTCCATGTTGGCCTGTACCTCCAAGAAATATGTACCGAACAAGAGAAGTCCCAGGACTGAGCCTTGTGGGATGCCACTTGTAACTGGTTTGGAGTCTGACATGGCTCCAGCAATTCTAACCATGTGGGTTCTGTCCTTGAGCCAGTTTGCAACCCATCTAGTGACATAGGGTTTTATATTTAAGCTGGTGAGCTTATCTATAATGCCAGTGGGATATTATTGAAGGCTTTGCGAGGTCCAGTTAGGCTGTGTGGCCCATCTTCCCCTCGTCAATGGCCTTAGTGACTGTTTCAAAGAAATCGACCAGGTTTAAGAGGCAGGATCTGCCCTTAACAAAGCCAAACTGGGTAGGATCCAGTGTCTGTAGGTCCCCAATATCTTTATTTATGAGGTCCATGATGATCCTTTCCATAGCTTTGCAGACCAAGCTAGTCAGGCTTATGGGGCGATAGTTTCCAGGATCCATTGAGGCACCACCTTTGTGGAGAGGGACCACTGTTGCTGTACACCACTCTTTGGGTACATATCCTGTAGTAAGGCTGAGATTGAACAGTAGTTTTATGTTTGGGTTTAGCTCTTCTTGGAGTTCATGTAGGATGCAGCCGGGACACCGTCTGGTCCCATTGATGCTGTGTTTTTGCTTTGGAGAGGGCGACTCTTACCTGAGCATCTGAGATGTCAGGGGGGCAGCACTCTGCTGGGATAGATATTTGCCCTTTTGGTGGGGGGAGGGGAGTTTGCTTTGAACCTGTCAGCTAGGATGTTGGCAATGTCTGTGGGTTTGGTGTATTTTTTGTCATTTTGGTCTAATTCTGAGCATATCTGGGAATTCCCACCCAGGTTCCTAACATAACTAAAGAAAGCCTTGTGATTATCCTTAGTGTCCTGTGCAATTTTTCTCTCGAAGCTGGCCTTAGATGATTTTATGAGTGCCCGTAGTTTTTTGCTAATACTGATCAGAGATGCCTTCCCTTTTTGGGATTTTGCTCTATCATGTAGTAGCTTTCTCCTTCTATTGTATAGTCATGGCATTTCATAGTTTCATAGTATAGTACTAGGCTATCTGCCCTGGGGCATTTGTAAGCCTAGCCATAGTGATGTGGCTTTTGCCACCCCATGAAATGGTACAAAAATGTACAGAATAAATTTAGAATACTGTGCCTCTGTCTAGTAGTGACACAATGAAGGTCCCCTTATATAATAGAATTCTGCTACTAGGTTCTGTGATGCATAATGTAAGAAAAAAAAATATCAGAAAATTTTTATTTATTTTACATTTGTTTACCTGGAAAGTCCAGAGGCCTGGGGAGAAATGCTCCACATAATACAAAAAAATAAATAAATAAGTGGAGATCGTATAGCTATAAGCCGGTAGTTGGATAGTTCTACTGAGTTTTCACCTTTGTGTAATGGGATGATTTGTGATATTTTCCAGATCATTGGGACTTGCGATATGGAGTGATTTATGAGTGCGGATACTGGATAGTAGATGGCTTCCGCAGCAATTTTAAGCTACTCTGCGGGTAGATTATCCGCTGATAGGGTAGCTGGCTTGATCTTTTGAAGGTATTTTTTTATAGTAGTGGTTGGGATCGATTGGAAGAAGAATTTATTGGGATCATGTCTTGATTGTGAGCAAGTGGGAGGAGATGAGGGACATTTACTATTTGTCAGAGTTAGTATGAAATCTGTGAAAAATGTATTAAATAGTGTAGCTATGTTGTCTGTAGTGTTGGTTAATGTTGGGGATGGTGTACTGACTTGTCCTGATTGTAGGATTTCTTTTATGGCTGACTAGAACTTTCGTTGGTTTGACTGATGTTTTAATGAGATGTTGCTATAGTGCTCTTTTTTGCCCTATATGATGTGTTTTTTGACTTTATTTCTTAAAGCCTTGTTCCCACTCTATTCCCCCATTTGGACCATGCTCAGTAGTGTGATGTCATGGGCTCATTACACAAGAAGCACAGGGAACCACCCACCCACCAGGGATGGCAATGCCCATCCTTCCCTGCTGCTCTGTCAGTCACCGGAGTCACTAACTGAACCAGAGTAGTTTCAGCAGTAGTAGGGCTTTATCACTCGTCACCACCAGAGCATTTTTTTATAATTAATTTTCAAACAGCTTTTTCCACTACCAAAAACTGGATGCACCAAAACCATCTCTCTCTCAACTCTAATAAATCCAAAATACTTCTCTTTCCTCCCTCCAGAAATTTCTCCTTTGACAAGAATGCTTTCAAAGTCCTTAGCCAAAGCAACTCTGCCATTGAAGTGGTCCCTTCTGCAAAACTCCTCGGCATTACCATAAATGAACACCTTAAATTTGATATCCACATCCAACAAAACATTAAGAAAACCCATCAAAAGCTAGGCATGCTCAATAGAAATAACCACTTTCTCTCCAACACCACAAGGCAAACTATTGCTAATACCTACCTCCTACCCTCTCTATTATATGGAGCCCCTCTACTAACTAACCTATCTTCTTCCAACACCTCTAAACTCGAAACTTGCTATAATAAAATCTCCAAATTCGCAACTAAATCCAAAACCTCTACTCACCACTGCCTAACCCTACAATCTCTGAACTGGTTGGAACTCTCAAACCTCCTAGACTATTTCCAACTAACCACCGCGCACAAATTAATATTCTATCCAGGTAAATGCCCAGCCTTAAAACATCCTTCCCCCTTACATCCCAATCAGATCTCTGAGATCTGAACACCAAAATTTAATCTCTGTCCAGAAACCCAAACGCCCTGCAGGCCCACTCCTTCTCTCTTTTACTGTAGGCAAAAAGTGGAACTCTCTCCCTCCTTCACTCAGGACTACACCTAACTCTGAATCCTTCAAAACCCTACTTTTCTCTTATCTATCCACTAAACGTAAATGCTTCTGTTTCACCCTACATAACAATCTTAAGAATTTCCCCTTTGAGCTCTCCATACTCCTGCTCTTCTCTGCACTATTATCTCTTTTTCTGTTCTAATTAAACCTAAACTAACATACTCAGACTAAGCATCTTCTCTCTCTTGACTCCAAGTATTGTATATATTGTAAATATCAAGTAATTCACTGATGCTTATTGTCCAGTCAGTCTAAACTTACTGCCCTGAATGTAAATACCTACAAACTGTGCTACCTATGTCAAAATTGTATTTCAATGTAAATTTATCCACCTGTACCTGATTGCATATATGTATTTACCATTGCATTATGTAACCTGTGTATCCATATATGTATGTACTTACCATTGCATTATGTAACCTTTGTAACCATATTGCTTATTGGAGCTTTTCTCCCCGGGCCTCCACTGAAAATGGGCACACCACTGGCCCAGTGGACTGCCCCGGTAATCAAACTGAAATAAAAAATAAATAAAAATAAAAATGTCACTGCCATCAACTATTCATGGAAAATTAAAACCTCTGTATTTAAAAAGTCTGTGTGAATGAAACAGGCAATTAAGTAAATACATTAGTCTGCTTATTTTCCCATCATTTATGTTGGTAACTCAGTACAGGAGTTTATGATGTTGCCAAGCTGGGTTAGTTTATAACACTTCAGTGTCATTGCACACTATGTGATGTACCGTACCATAAACCTGTGACACAACAGAGAAAAGCATAAAACTAAGGCAGACTTTGTTGACTCAGTACAACCTGCAGCTTAATACAGTGCTGCTCACAGTCCTGTGGTATTACACAGAGTGAGGCCTACCATAATTTTTCACAGAATGTGGCCTACCATTTTATACAGAATGAGACCTACAAACAAAGTATAGAGACACAAAGAAGTGGAAGAGTAAGGGTAAACCAGTTCAGCAGCTGCCCTTGGTATTATTTTCCCAACTCAAATGATAAAGGAAAATGTTACGAGTTTACTGGCTTTGCTAGAAAGGATTTTAGAATTCCTGTTTTTGTCAGATCAGGTTTGACGGCACTCTATAGCACACTGATTTCTCTGAACAATGAGTAAACGATGACGTTAAATACAAAAGCAGGACTGTGTTGAAAACTGTTTTCTCACGCTGGTGAGAATGATTTGCTTTCCCATACCACTGGCCAACGCCAGAATGACGTACTGTAGTAAGCGGCAACAATGCCTTTACAATATATTGGTTTGCCTCTGAGTTTCTACTGAAACTGTGTTTCAGTCATTCTATCTAGTATTTCAAAGAATTTTTCACAAACTGTCACCCAGTTAGAAAGCAATTCATTATTAAGCCTTTCTGAATGGGACCTTGACTAGACATGTCACATAACAACACATGTCTCTGGGAATTAATGTAAGTCCATGAATGTGTGTGTGTGTGTGTGTGTGTGTGTGTGTGTGTGTGTGTGTGTGTGTGTGTGTGTGTGTGTGTGTGTGTGTGTGTGTGTGTGTGTGTGTGTGTGTGTGTGTGTGTGTGTGTGTGTGTGTAGTCACAAAGTGTTTTATGAGAATATGTCCAGTGATGACACAGCAAGGGACAGCTGTTACAGAAGGTTGGCTTTTTTTTCTAATATGCTTAGCAAATAATAGGGAATAAAATATTTGTACAGAGATGACATATGTAGTACTGCTGTCCCTGCCTGCCTGTCTGTACATCTCTGCAGAGGTCATGAGCAATTAGCCACCACAGGTTTTCTACCCTGTTTCTTTTATTGTTCATGAAATAATTTGTATGCTTTAAAAGCGTTCTGTATACCACCGAATGTTTCTGAGTTGAAAATATTGTGTCACACTGTAGCTTTATACTATGTATCGCATATTCAGAGCCATTATTTAAAAATATATTAATTTTCCAAAATTAGATGAAGCCACATCAAATTTCGGCAACATCCATTTTATTAATAGAGCTATTTACAGATATAATTATTTTGTCAGAAAAGCTGATTTGGGCAGTGTTGCAGTTGTTTAAAGTCCCAGAGGCATTGGTAGAATGTATGCAGGCTATGTACACAGACCCAATAACTCAAGTATGAATGTACACAGACCCAATAACTCAAGTATGAACAGTGTTTGGACTCTCAGAGGGGTTCCCAGTGGGAGTGGGTGTGCATCAGGGTTCAGCATTGAGCCCACTGCTGTTCATACGGTTGATGGACTACATAAATAAATGGGTCGAAAGGGGCAACTCTGAAAAAGAACTTCAGCAAAGGATAGGGGAATGGAATGCAAATCAGTAGGCACATGGGATGAAACTGAGTACAGATACAACAGATGAGTTGTAATGGCAGCAAATGGGGTTAATAAAAATGCTGAGAAATGACATAGAAGACAAAACACTGGCGTACTTTTAACAGTTTCAAGTATCTGAGAGGGTTGGTTGAGAAGAAGGGAAGTTTGAATGAGGAGTTCAAAGCTAGAATAAAAGGGACTGCAGCCAAATGGGACAGAAAGCCATTGGTAGTGTATGACAGAATAATGCTAAAGAAGGTAAAGTATGGTGTAAAACAACAGTGGTGTAACCAGTACTACTGCATGGTACAGGCTAATTCCAAGGATAACCACAAAGCATTCTATAGCTATGTCAAGAATCTCAATGGCAACACCCAGATCTGCTCTGAGTTACAGCACAAAGACATGAAAATTACAGAACCAACTGATATTGCCAACATCCTGGCAGATAGGTCCAGTGCTAACTTTACCCCCCTCACCCCCTAAAGGGCCCATATCTATACAGGAAGAATGCAGAGTCCCTGTAATCACAACTACGCAGGTGAAAGCTGCACTCTCTAAAGCCAAAAACACAGCATCCATGGGAATGGACAACATCCCAGGCTGTGTTTTACACGAACTTCAGAATGAACTGGCTCCCCACTTAAGCACCATGTTCAATAATAGCCTCGCATCAGGCTTTGTGCCCCCTGAATGCCGCACAGCAGCAGTTATCCCACTCCACAAAGGGGGAGCCACCACTGATCCCAGGAACTATAGACCTATTAGCCTGATGAGCCTGGTCTGCAAAGCCATGGAACGTATCATCATGGAACTCATAAACAAAGATGTTGGTAACCTCCAAACTCTGGATCCCACCCATTTCAGGTTTGTGAAAGGCAGATCATGCCTCCTGAACCTGATTGACTTCTTTGAGGCAGTCACCAAAGCCGTAGATGAGGATAAAGTGGTTCACACAGCCTGTCTTGACCTCGCCAAGGCTTTCAACACCATCCCCCATTCTGGAATTATAGCTAAACTCAATAAACTAGGCATAAATCCCTACATCACAAGAAGGGTTGCCAACTAGCTCACTGACATAACCCACACTGTAAAAGTTGCAGACTCCAAATCTGACCTCAAACCAGTGACAAGTGGAGTACCACAGGGTTCCGTCCTGGTACCGCTCCTGTTTGGTATCTACTTCTCTGAAGTACAGGCTAACACAGAAGGCCTCTGGCTAATGAAGTTCGCAGATGACTGCAAACTAGGAGCCATAGTCAAGTCCTCAAATGATGTGAACATCCTACAGAAGGGCCTCTCTGAGACAGATGCCTGGTGTCAGAGCCATGGCCTCAAGCTCAATGCCAAAAAGTGCAGTGTCATCCCCTTTGGTAAAAACTCTGTACCCATGAACTACCACATAGGCAGCAATCTACTTAACACCAAATGCGTGATAAGAGACCTTGGGACCCAGGTGGACAGCAGTCTCTCCTTTGATAGTCACATCGCCACAGTAGTCAGGAAGTCCTTCTACGTGGCACACCTCATCATAAAAGGGTTCTCGTCCAGGAAAAAAGAGGTCATTGTTACCCTCTACTCATCACTCATTAAACCCATTATAGAGTACAACGCCCCTTTTGGAATGTACCTCACAAGACATCAGCAGCTGGAAAGGCCACAGGACTACCTCACAAAGGATTACTGGACTCAAACAAATGCCCTACACTGACCGCCTCAAAAAACTCCAGCTTTACTCCATAGCATATCGCCTACTCAGAGGTGATCTCTGCCTAACATATAAAGCTATGTCAAACCCAGAGCTGTTGGACATGCTACACCTAAAGAAATCCCAAACCCTCTGAGCTACACACTCTAGGGACCTAAACCTTGTCACCACAATAAACAGGACATGCTGGAGGGATAGATTCCTGTCCCAGAGACTTCCCATACTCTGGAACAAGCTAACCATCTAGTTCTTCATTAGCACTTTTCAAGAAAAATCTTGATGAGTGGATGGGAAATAGGAAATACACCCCAGGGATCACTTCTGTGTCTGCTCATCAGTGGCACAGGAAAATAACTTTCTTGGGTGGCGTAAGCCAGGGAACCTTGTTGGCTAAGCTTGCATAGGCCCTTCGGCCGATAGCCTAGTACCTACCTATGAACCTATGAACACTTGGCAGTAAAGGCAAAGCAGATGAGGAAGCTAGAGGTGATGAAGATGAAGTGCCTGAGATGGGTGGTAGGATGTACACTGTGGGACAGATGAAGAAATGAGGACATCAGGACAGAAGTCCAAGTACCTATAATTGCAGATAAAGTCAAAGAGGACAGATTAAGGTGGTTTGGGGATGTGTATAGGAAAGTAGAAGACAATCTGATGAAGAAGATTTGTGACAGACACGAAGAAGGCAAGAGGAAATTATGACATCCAGCAAAGAGATGGATAGATTGCATGAGAGAAGACCTGGGTCAGTCAGGCATGACCACTGAGGCAGGAAGGAGATTGGCATTGAATTGTGGGAGATGGCAACAGTTAACAGTGCACCTTGACCCAATGTAGAAAACTGGGAAAAAGGTGGTTGATAGACAATGATCATGATGATCCATTTTATTATGTATGTATTAGAGTATTTTAATGCCTATTACTAGGCACTGTGCAACTGAAATCCCAACATAGTATAGCACAGTGTTTACAAGAACAGAGCACATTTGTAATCTACAGTGTAAAAATTAAGATCCTAAAAACAGAGGCCTGTATACAACAGGATTAATATAACTAAAAACAGAAGCCTGTGCACAGTAGGATATAATATTGCTAAACACAAAGGTCTCTCCACACAGGATTGCTCTAGCACTTTTGTTCTGCACTTATAACAAGAAATCTGGACAAAGCTACAAGTAATGGCAGAACAAAGACCCAAAAATAGGGACACTTTTTAAATATTGCTCTTACAAACTTAGAAAGTTGATAGAATAACAGGTTTTCCATTAGCACGAATGTTCTGGAGGATAGGAAGCCTGAAACTCAAATGTCAGCCATTATAATGATTTGCCAGAAAAACACAATTTCAAGAGAAACAGACCAAAAGTATGAGGCAAAAATCTTCAGATTATGTGAAGATATGGACAGTTGAGAGGTATGACTCTCTATTCTCTTTATCACTGCACAGTTAACAGCAATGCCATGCTCTGAAATTTTCCTCAGGCTTTACTCTTGCTAAATTGTCTACTGAAGTCTTTGCATTTTAGATATCTGCTTTGTCTTCATTCCCCAGCATCTTTTTTCACATTCTGTTTACTCTACAGTTCAGTTTGTTTTCTACCCACCCTTTCGTCATTTCACGGAATATTTTGCATCTAATGTGTACTCTGACAATTACTTAATTTATAGTTGTTTCCTGCTGCTTTATACCTTGCTGTGTTTTATACTTAACACTATTACTTTGCAACATGCTTCACACTATGTGTTTGATCAACACCTTTGTACATGCTTCACTTCGCATTCCTTTGTGGTTATGCACTTTGATCCAGCCATGATTTGTGTGTGTGTGTGTATGCCTATTATGTGACACAAGCAGTACCGATACTACCCATAGAAACCATCCAAACTGACAGGAGACATAGGTGCTATTTTGTAGCACAGAACTTTGAACTCACTTGTGGTGTCATAAACCAGTAGAGGTGTATAAAACACTATCACACCTAGGTGTGATTGGCCGACATTATTTATTGTTTTCCAGGAATCTGACATTTTGCAAATGTAATGCACTGAGTCAGTGTCAAAATATGTAGTTACTGCACAGGGCAAAGTACAAACACACAGCCACACTTTCTAGATGTGACAATGGTCAGTTGTCACAAACCTAAGTAAAAGGAATTCATTTTTTTTAACGTCCTTTGGTTGGACAAGTTTTCTGAGCCTTTTTTAAGCAGACAGTGATGCAACTGTTTGCCACTACACTAATACAAGTTTTGGACAGGGATTCCTTAAGTCATATGTGATATTTCTTATTAGAATAATATAACACATTATCTTAACACAGATAAGCTTAAAAAGGATGTTGTAAAGGCTCCAGGGCCATTAACCTAGTACACACCTATGAAACCATGAACAATGAATATTGATGCTGTATCTACATAGCTGTCATGTTTCCCATATGACATGCCCCTTTCACCTGTCAATCACTAAGACCACGCCCAGATCTGCACAGAATGGCCTGTGAGGTACTACACTAATACAAATTATATTAAAAAAAAAAATGATCCCATATCATTTCCTAAAGTTGTATTTTTGCCATCAGCATGTATACAATTGGTAGATACATTGTATCATATCCCAGTCTCCCCATTAACTCACTAAGCTCACTCTGCACAGTTGTACAAACCTGATGCCTCTTCAGTAAGTTTGTCACAGTTGTAGTGTATATTTCAGTCGTGGTCTCGTCAGTGCCCTGTACAGTGGAAGAATTACATCACTCTTCAATCTACTCACCCACCATGTAGCCAGCCACCCAGATAGCCTTTGCCCCAGCTGTCTGGCACAGTGCCCATTCTGCATGAGTGTGTCTACTGGCAGTGATGTATCTCACCTTTTATCTGCTCAGTTTTTGATAATGTGCAGACTACGGAAGTAGTTTATCTGCCCCCAACAATTCCTCCTAAAGTACTTGAATTTAAAGGTACATTAATCTTAGCTTATGTGTTTTTTCATTCATTCTTGTTGACTTCTGGCTTTGTCTTTCCTGTGCTGGCTTCCTATTTCATCCCTTGTTCTCTGTGTGCATCCCTTAAGGAATGGAGGAGCATTGCTTCAATAACATATATTCCACGCATATATCTTTTAAGTCGGGGAGAACATGGCAACAGCTTCTTTTTTGGTTGTACAATATCATCTGTTCTAGTGCTGTCCTCACTCTTGTCCATCTCACATGTGAAGGGGGTTAGTCATCACATTTATCAGTGGTCCCAACTGCCCCCATATCTGGTGACCTCAATAGGACTTGAAGGTAGTATCGCTCAGCTTCTGCGAAGGTTCCAAGCCACGCCCCCATCTTCAAGGGTAGCAGGAAGACGGGTCACTACACATATCAGACCTAAGAAAGCCTATTGGTGCTTAGGTTGGTAGATGTAAGGGGGGCTCAGGCTAGGCAGAAGACTACCCTGATTCCGTAGCAGTGGTCCAGCTATGTTAAATCCGATCATCTTATATCCAGTCTTCTTTCTCTTCCTTCCTTTCATTCTTTGCTCACCATTTTTCTCAGAGTACTACACCGGCCATCTTTAAGGCTAGTCATGATGGATAGACTGGAAAACACAAATTTACAGCAGACGTATCATATATATATATATATATATATATATATATATATATATATATATATATATATATATATGTGTGTGTGTGTGTATACATACATGTATATGTGTGTGTGTGTGTGTGTGTGTGTGTGTGTGTATACATACATGTATATGTGTGTGCATATATATATATATATATATATATATATATATTTATTTATATGTAAAATATCTTAATGGTACTTATAAGGAAATGGTGTTTGGTACAGTGATGTGTGTAGTTGGACTTTGGGGCAGTGATAGGGGTAGGGAAGGTGGTCCAGGGGGCAGGTTAGAGGTCATTTTTTTCCATTGATTGGAAAAGTAAACTGTTTTCCTTTTTCGAAACAAAACTGACCAAAACAGGTACAAATTAAAAACTAAAAACTCAAAATCTGTGTCAAAATGAGCAAACCAGAAAAGAACCAATAAAATGTCCTTGAATTAGTGCTTTCATCCCAGCTTGATTAATTGCGGAACTTCATCAAACTAGGATGAAAGTACGAATTCGCCATCCATTTTGTTGGTTCTTTACTAGCTTGTTAGATCTGCCACAGGTTTTGAGTTTTTTTTTATTTTGCAGTTTCCATCAGTGTTAGATACAGCATTTTGACGCAAGGAAAGTTTGACTTAGTTTTCAGTTTAAATGTTTATCAATAATGTATTTGTGCAGTGAATAGTTATATCCTTACTTCTGACTGAGGTGATTAGCACATATGGATGGATAGGTAAAGGAACTATTTTTCCTGCTGCTTAGAGATGTGTGAATTTTCTGATGTTCTGGCAATTCTCACTTGGTGAATGTGAATTTTCTGATGTTCTGGCAATTCTCACTTGATGACTAAGTAAACAATCACCACAATGAGAAATATTTTTAATAACTGGATTATATGTTTAAAAGACATTGGTGTAGGTAGACTATGCATTTTATTTATTTAATTTATCATAGTCCAACTGGTTTATAACAGATGCCAAATAAAAATTTTTTTGTCATTGTACTCTATGCACTTGAGTGCAGTGTGGTCAATATGAGAAGTTAAATATGTATTTCTATGTAATAACTAGGTAAACTCACAGCAGTAACTTATAACTGCTTATGATATTTGCAAAAACAATGAATATATTCATGTGTACAGACATAAATGAAAAGTGCTTAACCTGCTGTCCGGCATTTGCTTTTATCAAGGAACAGTTTCTTAGAACAGCCTGTTGTATGATCCTGACATAACCTGATAGCCAGCGGTAACTAAAAAAAAATCTCTGACACGATGCCTCCCAACAGTTGTTGTTGTATCTTTCGGCTTTTCCCGGTTAGGGGTCGCCACAGCGGATCTCCGTTCCGCTAATAATTGGCAGTAGATTTTTACATACCGACTTGCCAGGCCTGACGCACAACCTTCAGCGAAGGTACGCCCATTCACGCATGTCTCCACACAGAAGACGCTTTAGCTGAGAATCGAACAGGACAACGTCTTACTGTGAGGCAACAACGCTACCACAGCACCACCACCAGTTACCCTAAAACAATCATAGTGTAAAGCCAATGACCACAGCAGAGGTTGTGGTCCCTGCATCTACCACACTTACACATTGCCCTTAGATTCATTGCTTGTATTTGTCTAAAAGTATAATTGTCCTTTGAGACCAGAATGGGTTTATGATGAATAGGCTAAAGAATCTTCATCAGACTCAGATTCTCCCTCTTTCTCAGTTGAAATTTCGTGTTGTGTCTTCTGAAGAGGGATGGGGAATGAAGGAGATGAAAGACAGGAATGGAGGGTTCAGAGATAAGATAGCCTCATCATTTTTTGTGTTTCACATTCTTTTTCTAAAGAGTGATGTCTGCCCTAATGAACTAATTTGCATCAAAACCCTGGCAAACCTCAAATCAAGTACCAGACACCTGTCTTTTGCACAAGGATTTCAGGAATCCCCTCCAAGTACCACTCTTCATTTCCCCTTCTCAATCATTTCTGTATGAACAGTCTTGTCAGACACCATTCTGGTCTCTGTCTGGGTTGCTGTAGTGGGCATCTGTAAAGGAGTCTAACATACCGGGGGCTCTTGCAGGACATCTGTAAAGGAGTCTAACATAGTGGGGCTCTTGCAGGGCATCTGTAAAGGAGTCTAACATACCGGGGGCTCTTGCAGGATATCTGTAAAGGGGGGGGGGGGGTGCTGTCAATATTTTAATTTGCAGGGATTTCCTCTTTGCCAAAGGGGAATAATAATGCACCTTTTTGCATTTAGTTTTAGTCTGTGGCTTTGGCACCATTCATTTGTCTGTATTAGCCCCTTTTGTAATATCTTAACATTGTTTGGGGAATGAATGATTGTGCCCAGTTTGCAGTCATCAGCAAACTTGGTAAGCCACAAGCCATCTACTTTCACCTGGATTTTTGAGCAATAGATTCCAAACAGTAGAGGGCGCAGCACAGATCCTTGTGTTACTCCACTGGTACTTGGACTACTGGTAATGGTGGAATTCACAACTTTGACAGTATGCATTCTGTATCAGTGAGCCAGTTGGCTACTCATCTAGTGACATGTGGGTGAATCCCCGGCTGGGAGAGTTTCTCAATGATACCTGAGTGGGAGATTGTGTCAAAAGCCTTGGCTAAGTCAAGATAGGCAGTATGTACTGGTTTTCCTTTATCGAGGGCTTTGGTGACATTCTCAAAGAAGTCCGCCAGGTTCACTAAGCATGATCTACCCTTAAAGCCAAACTGAGTTAGATCAAGAGTTTGAAGGCCACCTATGTCCTTATTGATAAGGTCCATGATGATTCTTTCCATGGCCTTGCAAATAAGGCTGGTTAGGCTTATGGGTCAATAGTTCCCAGGGTCGGTTGATGCACTGACCCCTTTGTGCAAGGGGATTACCATTGCTGTTCTTAACTCTGCTCTAACAAAGCCAGTGCTCAGGCTGAGGTTAAAGAGACTACTAAGTGGTTCTGCTAGGTCTTGTTTTAGATTGTTTAGTAAGCAGCAGCCTGGGATGTTATCTGGTCCCATACAGGCAGTGTTTTTGGCCTTTGAGAGCACAGATATGACCTGTTGTTTGGAGGTACTAGGTAGTGGACTGGTGTCCCATAGGGTTTGGAGTATGGCTGTTGGGGATAGGGCAGTGAAATTTGTGCCAAATCTGTCAGCTAGCAGGGTGGCAGTTTCCTTAGGTTCAATTTGAGAGGTGCTGTCCACTATACCTTCAGCATATAGTTGGATATTCTCTTTTAGATTTCAGACATAGCCAAAGAATGCCTTATGATTATCCTTAGCTAGGGATGCTAATTTAACACAGAGGGTAGTGCAATGACCCCCCCCATGTTGGTGAGTACTAAGCCTAGGGCATTTGATACCCTTGTGGGAATGCAGACTAGCTGTTCCTGGGCATTTGTATTGGCAAAGACCAGGAACCTCGGGGTAAGCATCAGGGCATCTTCATGGCCACCTGGCAACTGCAGAAAAATTGATCATCACTCCATCGATACATGTACTCACCCAGAATGTAGTCTTCTCAGAATCTGTGTGTGTGTGTGTGTGTGTGTGTGTGTGTGTGTGTGTGTGTGTGTGTGTGTGTATGTATTTGTGTATATATATATATATATATATATATATATATATATATATATATATATATATATATATATATATATATATATATAATAAAACCTGCTGCTAAATTAACCCTGAAGCTCATAGTGGAAATTTACAGGCCATCAAACCAAAACTGAAAGTTGGGAGGTGAGCACTTGTCTGATAAGGAACATATTCCCATTCAGCAAGTTACAGCACATGCCTAGCTGCAGAGGAAAACAAAGTCTAGATCCAGCAGTAGATATAAACACACACACACACACACACACACACACACACACACACACACACACACACACACACACACACACACACACACACACACACACACACACACACACACACACACACACACACACACACACACACACACACACACACACACACACACTGATTGCATGGATTTGTGTGGGCTATAAGTCTACATTTGACTGACTTCAGCTATACTTTGCATAACCAGTCATTAACCACCTGATACGCTCTCAAAAGGGAGGTGTTAGGCACATTTTTGGTTGAAGTACAGACTTCTAGCTGCTAATGAGCATGATACTAGGAATGCGATTCACTAAAATTGTTGTGAATGTCAACAAGGTGCAGTTGTGAGGGATTAAGTCCTTTTTCCCTGAGGTGCAGTGACTTCAATGCTTATTCTAATAGGTAAGAAGTGCAGAGGTGCAATCTCCTGTATGAGGTAGGTGAGGGCTTTACACCCCTCTCATCAATGATATATAAATATATGTATATATTTTTTTTTTATTTTTTATTTTTTTTATTATAGTTTTCATGATAAAAGTCCAAGTATTTGCAAGCCTGCTTTTGCTTTTGAGTAGAATCACTTCAGAATCTCGAACTACTGAAATATCAAACTTCAATAGCTTGAGACCGAAGTGTCAAAACTGCACCTGCGCCAAATCGGAAATGTCGAATCTGTGGTTGTGGAGGTACGTACGTGAAGTGGGATTTCCTGCGTTCGTAATGTGCGGTCTGGTATGTGGATGTAGCTGGAGATTCAGGTAAGTGATGTTTTATTAGGGGTTTTGGTTAGGGAGTTTAGTGTGTGTGAGTGTGTAAGTGTGGAGAGTGGTAGTATTTGTATGTATGTGATGTATGTTTGTGCAGGGGGAGTGTAAAATGTGTAGTGGTGTTTTTTGTGTGTTTGTGTTTTTAGTGTGACCTCGGAGTTAGTATATATAAGCAGCAGGGTTGTGGGGGCACAGCCCCTCACATGATGGGTACAGGGTGGCTTGCGTCCCTGCTTATATGTAGGGTTTGCACATGTATTTGATTTGTTGTGTTGATTTGTAGTGTAGGGAAGAAGGTGTATGTGTGATTGTGTGTGGAGTGTGTATGTGGGAAGTCACGATTTTAAATTTCACGCTTTTGGGGTTTCGGGTTTTGAAGTTTTCGGTTTTACAGTCTCGAGATACTGAATTTCGATATTTTAGTATTTCAGGATTGTAAAGTGATGAATCCCTGGTGTTCATTTCACTAGTGGGTATAACAAAGTTATAATCACAGACATGAATTTTCCTATCCTTGATATGCAATCCTCAAAAGGATGTAGCATGTTTTCTCTATGCATCTACCTTACTAGCCATCCTTAGTAAATCACATCTACACAAACCTGAGCCATCATTTAACAAAACAGCCACATACATTTGCAGTCAGTATCCCCAATGGATAATATAACTGTCTGGCTCTGAAAACAGTCAGCAGCTCCAGTTAGTGCATCCTGTTTTATACAGACCAACGGATTGCCCGGTAATAAATAATTCAGTAGACACTTACACACCAGTAAGATCCACAAATCATCCTGAGCTCTTTCTAAGTCTAATAATCATATCAGAGACTCCCTTGTTTCTGTAGCAATGTTTAAAATACGGAATTTCTTACCACGTACAATAACACTGTTTTCGAACATCATTAAGTAGTTACTTATGTAGCTCTTGAATCTCCGGGACTCGGAGTTACAACTACCAACCTCTTCTTTGCCAACTAACACATTTTATCAACTTTTCTGAGTGTTTTGTATAAGTGCAGCCAAGTAATGCTATACAAAGTGAAGTTCCGGTAATTTCTGCGCGTGCATAAATATGTATTTGATTGCTTTGCTACTTTGCTATTGATTGTACCCAACGTTTTAAGTTTGTATTTGCAACTATTTTCTCTTTCACCTGGGACTTCTCTCCTAAAGACTCTGCTCAAAAGGAGCTTTCTATGCTCAGTCAGATTTTCCCACTAAATAGATTGTATGCTTAACAGAAAATGATTAGTGCATTGGCAGTGTATTTCAGCTAATTATTAAGTAATACGTACTTGTTTAACACATGAAATTATAGTCCCATAGTTTTGATTATGAGATTGAAGAAAATTGAGAAGTGACAAATACACTAAGTAAACGGAGAGAAAGAAGACCAATAAAAACTTGAATATGAAGCAAAAACAAAAGACAGTAAAGTGAGATAAAAAAAAAAAAAAGCGGAGTAGAAGAATAGAAGATAGGAATACAGAATGCACTAAGAAAGAAAGGTGTGGAGTGGGGCTAAAACAGTTCAGGGAAAGGGATGATGACAGAGAGAGACAGAGAAAAACTAAAGAAGAAAAAAAATAATTCATGAAATAGCAAATGAATAATTTATTAGAGCGTGGAGTTCTACCACTTAGGGAATTAAATGGTGAAGCACAGCCGGCATCTTGGTTCCAATCTTTATAGCAACTTCAAACTGTTTCAGCCCTTGTCATCATTAGTTGTCTGTTGTACGCTGTGTGAGCATTTTCAAGTGTCTCTGCTGCAGAGCTGTGCAGTAGTAATGTATTTCGGCTTTTCCCATTTAGGGGTCGCCACAGTGGAACTACGGTCCGATAATGATTGGCAGTGGATTTTTACGGGGCCGAGTTGCCAGCCCAACACCCAACCTTCAAAGAAGGCACACCCATTCATGCACGTAACTACCTGCATGTCTTTAATGTGTGTGCAGACTATGAGGTTATGCTTGGTTGCTGCTACTGGAATCTTGCTTTATAGTCTGCTTTTCTTATTACATTTGATGGGTGTTTTAAAATGTTTGTATTTCAATGCATAAACAGATATACATAAGATCCAAACACCATCCAGATCAAATTAAAAGTAAGATTTTTCTTAGTTTACATCATGACAGACTGTTGCAAGTAATGATTTTTAGGATGACAGTTACTGTTGGCTGGCATATAATAATAGCAATAAAAAGTTCTTGTGACAATCTTTGTGTAATCAAATTTTGTTTAGCTGCTTGTTATCAATGAAGATGACAGAACTGATATATATTCTCAGTTATAATGAATATAAAATGTAACTTTGCACATGAAATATTAAAAATGTCTCTCCCAGGTTTTGACAGTATATTAATTTAGTACATGCATTACACCCTTATGAGGCGGACAGAAGGAGACAGCTACAAAGATAGAAGGGTGATTTGAGAAGGCAAGATAAACAGGCAAAGAGGAAGGCCTAAAGGTAAGAAACAGAAAGGAGGAGAGAAAAGAAAGCATTAAAGAAAGAAAAAGTGATTCTGACCTAAGGGTGGAGGCAGAGAGAGAGAAAAAAAAATTATGGACTAGTTTTGCAATGCACCTCCCAGGCAATTATGCAAAGCTTCAGGGTCAAGCTGTTATGGAAAACAAAGTGAAAGAAACTGTTCCAGCATAGCCATGGTTTATAAACAGTTAATGCTTTAAAGAAGGTAATCTCTGGAGCAGGTATTTCAAGTTTGTCTTCTCCCTTCTCACGCACACAGCCACTGACTTGAACATTCTGAGATGGGATGGGATGCCTATCAAAGCTGTCAACAAAATGAAGCACTTTCTTTTTCTAGTTTATCTTTCTTTTTTCATTTTCAGAGAGAAAAAAACATTTATATCCATAGCATGAAGGGGTGACTGCTCTTAAATACCTTTAAATTTAGTGCTAGTTTTATAAGCTGCGTTGTTTGCCTGGATAACTGAGTTACAAGAACAACTCTGACTATTTGTTTAAGAATGAAAATTGATGTTCAAAATAATGGAGGACATAGGTCCACAAGCAGGATTTTAAATATTGCTCTAATATACTTAGGACGTTTCTTGAATAATAGGTTTTGCATTAGCATGCATTTTCCAAAGTTTATGAAGTCTGAAACTCAAATATCTGTCACTATTTGGTGACTGCAGTCAACAATTTGCCAGGAAACCACATATTTTATAATGAACAAACCAAAATGCAGGTAAAATATGGGACAGTCTGCACGATCTAGAACAAGTGAGAGCTATGATTATAACATGCCCATTGAATCTGACCTCTGCCTCCTGTCTGGTGAGTGTCTTGCACATCTAGGCTAAGGGATGTTAGAGTTCGAACAGATTCCTTTAAGTTCTTCACAGATGCTTGTTTGTATGAACATTTTGTATGGGTCCCTTGACAGAGGTTAGGGACTTATCTATATGTGTACATTTTATCTCTTTTTTACAAATATATATATATATATATATATATATATATATATATATATATGTAGGTTTACTACGGGGAGGTTGAAGTAGATTCCATCGAATCCACTCTACCGAAGTCCGGAGGCCGAACAGTGACAAAGTCGAACCCAACATTGTCAAAGTATGAATCTTGCCCCCATCCCGACCCATGTTAAGCCCATTCTGAGGTCGAAGTCGAGATATATTTCGACAGTGTCGGAGTTCGACATTGTCACTTTCGCAGACATAGGTCAGTGATTCCATCATTTTACGGAATCTGGATAGACCTTCCCACAGTAAACCATATATATATATATATATATATATATATATATATATATATATATATATATATATACACACACACACACACACACACACACACACACACACACACACACACACACACACACACACACACACACACACATATTTATGGATCTATAGCCATTAGTCAAAATCCCAGTAAATCAAACATCCACAAGTTCCCCAGTACCACCACACCCTGAGATCACACAATACCAGGGAATCCTCATAATTCCCAACACCAGAATTATAACAATCTCACAAAAAAGTCAACAGGTTTTATGTCAACCAAACTAAGCAGGCAGTAAAGCTGTCAGCTTAACCATCTGTCAACCTATTTGTGTGTGTATATATATATATATATATATATATATATATATATATATATATATATATAGGTCCCCTTCACATGGTCGACTCTTCAGAAAGACTACTTTCATATGGGCGAGACCATATGATCTACTTTCAAAAAGTCGGCCATGGGGAGCCACTATCTCAGTACAGTGCGGAATGGGAAAAGTTCCCTCTTCTGCACTGTAGTGTGATCTCGGAGTTGGTATATTTAAGTTACGGGAGGTGTGGGGGCAGAACCCCCCCTGCTAACAGTTTAGAGTAAGTGTTTGTTGTGTTTTGTGTGTTTATTTTACGTGGTTGGCTTTTCGAAAGTCGATCATATGGTCTTGGCCATATGAAAGTCGACTTTCTGAAAAGTCGACCATGTAAAGTAGACCCATTATACATATATCTATAAGGCAAGAATTCATTTTAAGTTTAAATAAATGACCCATTTTCCATGTTTCAGTAATGGCATGGGCATAGCGAATAGGTTGGGGCAGATGTAACTGGCTAGCCATTGGGAGCTTGCCCATCATGAGGAGTAGAAGGTATTCCTGGCTTGCCATTTGGGTGGTATTTATGGGGAGCAGAACATGTTACGCTTGTGTAGAGCAGGCCCGTTGGGCATGTACTCCGCACTGATGCATAACATTAAGTTGATGAAAAGATGTACATGGAGGCATGCATTCTTTCTGTAGTAGGCAGCACATATTGGAACTCCAGTGAGATGCTGTGGGGATTAGAAACACCAGGAGATGGAAAGGGACACAGCTGTGCCCAGTATAGTGACCCATTCCATACCACCTGACAGCTGGCCTTCCAGGGAATGAATGGCCTGATGAGACCTTCCAGCCACAGAATGAATGAGCCATCTGAAGGTCCTCAGTTTAGACTCTGATAGAAGAATGACTTGATAAGGTGACGGAAGGGGAACTATTGGGAGTGACCAATGGGGTGAGGTAGGTGGGGTGGGTTAAATGAAGATAATTAGACTCAGTGAAGAGAAATACTGGCAACCCACCCATGTCCAGCATTAGTGATGCACTTGTTTTTGAGGAAGACTTAAAGGTCTGACAGAGAAAGACAGAGAAAGAGAAAGACAGCTGGGGTATCTTGGATATGGAACTGAAATCAAACTAAACTCTCCAAATGCACTGCTTGAGTATATAGAACATTCTGGATTTCCTGGTATTAGCTGAAGTGCTAAGATGAAGTTGTAAAAGATAAATGGCAACCAGTTGGAAGAACTGACCAGAATGCATCATCAGAATTGTTAATGTGCGTGACAGTCCAGTCAACCCTGTGTAGCACCTTAATATCAATCCCTGTGCAGTACCTTAATATCAAACCCTGTGCAGTACCTTAACATCAAACCCTGTGTAGTACCTTAACGTCAAACCCTGTGTAGTACCTTAATGTCAAACCCTGTGCAGTACCTTAATGTCATTCCCTGTGCAGTACCTTAATATCAATTTCTGTGCAGTACCTTCATATCAATCCCTGTGCAGTACCTTAATATCAAACCCTGTACAGTACCTTAATATCAAGCCCTGTACAGTACCTTCATATCAATCCCTGTGTAGTACCTTAACATCAAACCCTGTGTAGTACCTTAATATCAATCCGTGTGCAGTACCTTAATATCAAACCCTGTGCAGTACCTTAACACCAAACCCTGTGTAGTACCTTAACATCAAACCCTGTGCAGTACCTGAATATCAATCCCTGTGCAGTACCTCAACATCAAACCCTGTGTAGTACCTTAATGTCATTCCCTGTGTAGTACCTTAATAGGTTCAAACCCTGTTAGAACTAGGCTAACATCAAACCCTGTGCAGTACCAATATCAAGCCCTGTGCAGCCAATTACCTCATGTGAGGATCAAACCCTGCACCTGTGTCTGTAAGGTACACACCTTAACCATTATGCCATCCTCCCACACCCTGTAAGTACAGTCTCTACAGGACTCAAACCCAAGACCCTGTACACTACAGTCACAGTAGTTAACCACTAAGCCATCATAGCAATATGTTTGCATCAATCCCTGTGTAGTACCTCAACATCAAACCCTGTGTAGTACCTTAACATCAAACCATGTGCAGTACCTTAATATCAAACCCTGTGCAGTACCTTAATGTCAATCCTTGTGTAGTACCTTAATATCAAACCCTGTGTAGTACCTTAACATCAAACCCTGTGCAGTACCTTAATATCAAACCCTGTGCAGTACCTTAATATCAATCCCTGTGTAGTACCTTAATATCAATCCCTGTGTAGTACCTTAATATCAATCCCTGTGTAGTACCTTAACATCAAACCCTGTGTAGTACCTTGACATCAAACCCTGTGTAGTACCTTGACATCAAACCCTGTGCAGTACCTTCTTATCAAACTCTGTACAGTATCTTAATATCAATCCCTGTGCAGTACCTTAACATCAAACCCTGTGCAGTACCTTGACATCAAACTCTGTGTAGTACCTTAACATCAAACCCTGTGTAGTACCTTAATATCAATCCCTGTGCAGTACCTTAATATCAAACCCTGTGAAGTACCTTAATATCAAACCCTGTACAGTACCTTAATATCAATCCCTGTGCAGTACCTTAATATCAAACCTTGTGAAGTACCTTAATATCAAACCCTGTACAGTACCTTCATATCAATCCCTGTGTAGTACCTTAATATCAAACCCTGTGTAGTACCTTAACATCAAACCCTGTGTAGTACCTTAACATCAAACCCTGTGTAGTACCTTAATATCAATCCCTGTGCAGTACCTTAATATCAAACCCTGTGAAGTACCTTAACATCAAACCCTGTGTAGTACCTTAACATCAAACCCTGTGTAGTACCTTAACATCAAACCCTGTGTAGTATCTTAATATCAATCCCTGTGCAGTACCTTAATATCAAACCCTGTGCAGTACCTTAACATCAAACCCTGTGTAGTACCTTAACATCAAACCCTGTGCAGTACCTTAATATCAATCCCTGTGCAGTACCTTAATATCAAACCCTGTACAGTACCTTAATATCAATCCCTGTGCAGTACCTTAATATCAAACCCTGTGAAGTACCTTAATACCAAACCCTGTACAATACCTTAATATCAATTCCTGTGCAGTACCTTAATATCAAACCCTGTGAAGTATCTTAATATCAAACCCTGTACAGTACCTTAATATCAATTCCTGTGCACTACCTTAATATCAATCCCTGTGCAGTACCTTAATATCAAACCCTGTGAAGTACCTTCATATCAATCCCTGTGCAGTACTTTAATATCTAACTCTGTGCAGTACCTTAATATCAAACCCTGTGAAGTACCTTAACATCAAACCCTGTGCAGTACCTTAACATCAAACCCTGTGCAGTGCCTTCATATCAAACCCTGTGTAGTACCTTAACATCAAACCCTGTGTAGTACTGTAACATCAAACCCTGTGTAGTACCTTAATGTCAGACCCTGTGTGTGGTACCTTAATATCAATCTCTGTGTCATACCTAAAAATGAATCCATGGAAAGGATAAAGGTGAAACAGAGTTGAGACAGCTGTATCTCACTTTAATTTACTTTTATTATTTCATTCTCTTGAGATTCCCCGCTTCTAGTCATGGGTAATGCAGATATATTTTATAATTGTTAACAAAAGAGCATACAAAAATGTAAATGGATAACAGGAGCACTGTAGCGGGACCCCATGACATTGTCTGTTGGAAAACATTCAGATCAGTATCAGAGGACTGGCTGGGTAAGTAGACCTCAGATTACAAGAATGTGACATCATTTATTCTGAGAAAGTCTGTTAAAACAACAGGTTTTATTATAGGTTCATAGGTGTTTGCTGGGCTAATGATCACAAGGGCTTTTATAAGCCTAGCCATGCATCCCAAATCTCTGACAAGTTTGGATACCCTTGATAAGTGTAAGCAGGCATTTGGGAGATAAATATTTACAAGCAGGGGCCTGGGAGATGAACCAGGTTGCCTGTGTCCATTAGAGACAGAGGTACCAAACCAGGGATGAATTTCCTGTTCCCCATCCAATTGTCCAAGTTGCACTTGAATTGGGTTAGGGAGGAACTCTGCTTCACATGGATGGGGAGCCTTTTCCATAGACGGAGTAGTATGCATTGAGAGATGAGATTTCATGCAGTGCAGAACAGAGGTTTTCAGAGATATGTATTGTATGCTAACAACATCAGGAAGCCAAATCAGATACATGGAACAGAGTGTAACTGAAAGGACATACAGACAGTTTATTAAAGAAAATGTTAATAGTGCCTTACAGTCTGGCTAATGGTCAGAATCTGAAATGATTGGAATTGATATGTAGCAGCACTGTGAAGGAGAGTTTTCAAACAGATACCTTTATAGTTATTGTGCATCTAGTGACCCCTAAGCAGTTGGGAGATGAAGTGCATCATTTTCTGATCGGGAGTCTAACTAGTGATCAGTGCTGTAGGGTACACACACACGCATTGATTTTGAACAGGGTTAGCAACCGGAAAATCTTGTGGTTGTGAACAAAGCAAAAGGTCTTCTCTGTTCATCTGTCTTGTTTATTTGTTCAGGAAAATTAAGGAGTATCAGAGGAGGATGACATTCTAGGCTGCAATAAAAGTACCAAATAGCGCTATTGATATCAGAGGAACAAGATTAACTCAGCAAAAGGACTGATAGGTCGTATCTTAATTCTGCAGCATCTCAAAGGCTCAGCATAACAAGTCACAGATTTAAAAATTGGTACAATTAATATGAGAAAAAGAATAAAAAAAGCAGCAATACACAAAATAGTTTATCGTTTTGATTACTGGTGTAGTGGATGGATTGAAAACAGAATTATTTCAGCTACAGCTCAAGATGTAAGAAAGACAAAACGTATCTTAAAACATAAATTTTGTTAGTATATCTCACAGTTAAATAGAATTAGCGCAGATAACTTTGCTTGTTACAGTACTGTTATACAATGTCATATAGTTAAGAGAAACTACTATGAGTGATAGTATAGCATGAAACGACATTTGACAAGAACTGGTACAAGAAAGTGATTCATTTTAGTGCCAGAAAAATATGCATTTAGCAAAGATTTTTCTTCAACAAAAGGAGACACAGGGCAAAAAAGTAATTTCACATGCCATCATTAGCAACAATTTATCAACAGTTTGATAATTGCTCAACAAAATCAACTGTGGAATAAAATGTGGCCAAAAGACTAGTTAAAATGCCTTTAAAGAGAGAGAGTGATCACAAGTGATTCTTTGAGACAGCCTGTATTTGCATATGACACAATAAATAAGAAATAGAACATTCTGGTTGGCAGAGAAGGGATTGCAAGGCCTATGCAGGTGACAGATCTTTTTGGAATCATTAAGGAAAGCAGTTCCCAAGTCACGTAAACCTATTTTATTATAACCTATTTAATACTTAAAACATGGCTAATGGGAAGTGCCACACATTTATATTAGTACTCTTGGCCATCGTACATTTTAATATTAAAAACCATTTAGTCAGTCTTGCATACTGATTTGGATATGGACCTTTTTCAGGCATGACCCAGTTTGCAATGAAACTGAAATATGTTACATATTACATGCTCACTAATGTTACTTATGTTTTAGGATACCAAATATTTCAAACTATTCAACTGTAAAACACTGCTAAAACACTTTCATATGTATGCACAGTGGACTGTGTGAATGGATGTTGGTAGTAAATGTATGTATTGCAACACTACAAGTAATAATGCAGTTATTGCATATGCAGTTGTCATATTATACACTTCTGTATTGCATGTATGCGTTAGACTGATATAAAGTGTGAACAAGTTTAGTATGCTTTGATAATATTCATGGTGGATGTTACCTACAGGTATAGGATCCTCTTTGTTACAGCTGGTGGACAAGCTTTAACTACAGTAATGCTAAACTTCTTATATTTGTATTTGCACTGGGTACAAGGCCTTGGCAGAAGGAGAAGGCTTTGTTACTCTTTTGTAATACCTAAGTTAGTAAGGTATATTTTCTTGCAGGAAGCCCTCAATGGTAGGAGGGTTCAGCAAGAAGGATTCAAAGAATCGTGCATTGAGCCATATCCATCAGTGAGCATTATTTTGTAAAAATAAAAACTGAAATATAGTTTTTAAATGTTAGATGTTCAGGAATTCTGAACCATACAATGAGGGAAAAAAAGGAAGTTGGAGCTGGAAACTGAGATACAGCAAACTGCAGAAAGGAGACACAGCACTTCACAGGGTGTGGGGATGAGGTGTAACTGTTTAATATCGGTTACTTGAGCAGTTATAAATTTTCTAGGGAACAGGCACTTTCTGAAGTTGAGAGACGAAGGTCAAGTATTCAGCATCCATGGACTGAAACACTGTGGGTCTTATAATGAGCAGAAATCATGGCTTATAATTTTGTAGGTACATCTATCTATCTATCTATCTATCTATCTATCTATCTATCTATCTATCTATCTATCTATCTATCTATCTTTGTTTACTGGGGAAAGTCTGACTGGGTTTGATCTCATTTTCAGAGGAGAACCAGGAAGAAAAGCTTCACAGATATAGATGATACAGAAAATATTCACTTTACACATTTGTATTAAAACATTGTGGCATTTTTCATCATGAATCAGATATGTATGTAGATTAAAATTGCATGTACTGTTTGGGATCTACAGTTGAAATGTCAAATGTAGTATGTACTGAAACTGAATGAGTGTAGTATCATGTGCATATTGTATTAAGGTTGCCTGTTTGGAGGTGGTGAGTAGACTGTTAATAAAGATATTTCTGAGAAGGGGTCCTACAGTTGATTCCTGTGGACGCCAAGTGAGACTGGAAGAAAATTGGAGTAGTCCTGGTGTAATTTAACAGCTTCCTATTAGACAGGTAGCTATGAAACCAAGTTAGGGTTTGAGCACTGAGAGATAGAGAAGTAAGTTCGTAAAGAAAAGCAAGTAATCCTGAAGACCATATAGAAGCCTCGAAATGTCAATGTACCCCACCACTTTGTTTGTTCTGCTTCAGTTGTACTGACTGCCTCTTAAAGGAAGGCTGTACAGCATATCCCAAGTGTGAATTTATTAAAACCCATCCAGTTATTGAGACTGACTTTGTAAGTTGATAGTGTACTACTTTATTTATGGACCTGAAAGCTTACTTGTGTATGTCTAATGTGTGTGAGAGAGAGAGAGAGAGACAGAAGAATACATAATTTTATCATTATCAGTTTATTTTTGCCAGTCATCATTTCACACTACCTGAGAACTGAACTCTGTACCTGCTGCCTTTCATTGTCATTGCTGTGATGGTGGTAGCCGTAGTTCTCATTTCATTTGGCCCATGCATGTGATCTTGCTACCTCAGACAACTGTCTGACAGCCGTCTGAAGGCTGTGTAGTCTTGGATAGAATTACCTCATCTACAACTCAGCCTGGCAAAGGCTAAACTTTTAAAGTGTATAGGTTTTAGCAGGTATACTCACACAGACACACACACACACACACACACACACACACACACACACACACACACACACACACACACACACACACACACACACACACACACACACACACACACACACACACACACCAGTAACAACTCAGAAATGTAGAACATGAGATGATGTTGACGACCTTGTTGGAAACAGAAGGCATAGGCAGGTTATGCAGTCTGCATATAGATGAAACCAAAACTAGGAACAAAAATGGGGCTCAAGTGATTTCCGTGAGCAGTGAGAAATGCTGTATTGTTTTGACATTCACTACTTAATATGTTAAGAATGCAAGTGCAATAGTGATGAGAAGAGTTTATCATTTTGAAACCCAGCATGGAAGTTTCCTTAAATCTGCTTTTATCTGCAGTAAACAGAGAATTCCAAAGCATAACAGGCAGTTAATCAATTCCATGTGCCATTAATAAAATTCTTAGCTCTTTTTCTTTGATTTTTGCAGAATGTCCATGATTTTGCCTCATATATTTTGCCCTGTCCCTCATAAAAAGTTTGATTTTGTGGTAAATCATTGAGAGCAACTTCATAGGTTCATAGGTTCATACTAGGCTGTCTGCCCTGAGGCAATTATAAGCCTGCTTACGCTTCCCTTAGCTTTGAAAGTTGAGTATGTGCCCTTTAAGGTTTAGTTTTTTTACTGTCTCTTTGTAATATAGTGACCTAGTAGGGTAATCCCCAAGGACACCTACACCCCTCCCCCACACCCATCCGAGATTCTTCTTGAAGAGATTCAGTGAGGCGCTCTGCCTCACATGAACTGGAATTCAATAATGTCAAATATTAGACTTTAATACTTAATATTGTTACGAAAATCCATATTGATTTAAAATAATCCTCCTTCCCCCTGCATACCTCTCAATCTCTCAGAGCATGAAATCTGGACCAAGCCATGAATAAAATAGGGACAATTTTTAAATATTGCTCCTACAAACTTAGAAAGTTGATAGGATAACAGGTTTTGCATTAGTTTGCGTTAGCATGAATTTTCTGGTGTATAATATCTGTCATTATTTTATAAACATAGTCTGTAATGATTTGCCACTAATTTGCCAGAAAACTACAATTGTATGAGAAATGGTCCAACAATATGAGGTTTAAAATCTGGACATTCTGAGAAAATCTGTACAGTTGAAAGGAATGTCCCCCCGATATTATTTGCCTCTTTTCTTGATTCTTCTTGAGTGAAGAAATTGAGACTTGCGATAGAATTACATCTCTGAATAGGTTGTAATATCACTGGCAGACCTTATTTCTAGCCCCTAAAACAGATTTAATGCTAGATTATAATTTAATAGTCCTGTTTTTCCTTTCTCATTAGGTTGGAGTATGTTGCTTACCCTTTCTTAAGACATGTTTAAAGTCAATCACTTCATTCAGTATACTGAATGACATCATTCAGTACACTGAATGACATCATTCAGTACACTGATGGTAATCATGAGAATAATCAGTGGTTCGTTTTGTATCATACTGTACTTGTACCTCTGTCTCCTCCTCTACCGTCATCTACAAAAGTCGATTTAAAATTGTGTTGAGTTTGCCAATTCACAGCCTTTATAAGTTCTGCTGTGTAAGTGTTGATAGAATTGTACTATTGCTTTAAATCATTTCTGTTACAATGTTACATGTTCACGTTGTTTGCCTCATACTGACTAGTATCCATATACCCAGCGCATGTTAAATTTTGTTTTATCCACATCTGATTCTTCTAGGTCTTTTTACAAAGATTAGTAAGTTCCAGGCTGAGTTAGTTTGAATACTTGTAACATTATTTTAATTAAATATTGTTCTATTGCTTTGTAGAGCATAATGAGTGAATAAGTAAAAATTTATTAGCACATCTAAGCCTCAGCTCATTAAAATAATCAAGGCAAGATAAGACCATGAAAACACAATTTAACCAGTGTTCTCTTGTTTCATAGAAACTATTTTTGTATGTTATCTGTCAAAAACAACCATAAATCAAATAACGGTTTGACTTTGTAGGCTGGCAGTATGTTATAAATTATATTTTCTTTTTGATTGCAAAGAATGTGTATTTTTGAATGTTTTATTTATATAACCCTTACAACAAAGAAACCACCTAAACAATTTTTACTTTAAATACATTTCTTGTGCACTGCTCCTGAGAATTTCTTCTGTCCAGAGTAATGTGCTTTTTAGAAGCTGTTTCTCTGAAGAACCCTTATCTTCTTGCATTATTCAAAACATTATGCTCAGATCATTATTCTGGAGCACGATAAATGCTAAATCTAATTAACCACATACATCAATGGAATTTTAAAAGCATGTTAAAGTCTTTATTAAAATTTTTATTTTATTAATTTAGGGACCCATGCACCCTGGCATCAGCACTGATCTTTCACAATGTACTAAATTATTCAGCCTAGAGGTGATTTGCTTATTTCCGGTTTTGCTCTACCAAGGTCATTCCTCTAGGTATGCATGTCTTCCGTGCCTTTTCTTCATGCAAGTGCATAAACTTCCCCACCTTTCCTTCATGTAAATGCATAAGTGTTGTGATGTTTTTAATTCATTCTCAGCTGCCTTATTTAAAGCTGTGCTGAAGGTTCTAAATTTCATTAAAGACTGGCTACTCTCTCTCTGACAGCAACATGAGTTTGGTGTTAGCCAGTATGCAGCCTAATCTTGAGTGCCAATTTTTTTGTAATATCTTATACAAACATGTTGGCACACAACTTCACATTATTCCAGTGGCTACCTGCCTTTCCTCCAAAGTTTTCCATGACTGCCACTTGTGCATCCAAACTTCCTCGGCATATAATAAAATTTCCTTGAGCGTTTAATGTTCTCACTACTTACCTGTGAAGTAAAATATTAAAGTTTTGATGAAGTCTGGATATGCTCTGTTTATATGACTCAGTTTTGATATCTTGGTGATCACGGCACTAAATCAAATTAAGATAAAACTGCAAAACCTCTGCTGTACGAAGCCATGCTTCTCTGTGTCTACAACAGAATTAGCTTTCAGGAACATTACAAGCTTCCTGCAAAGTCAGCTTCTGGGAGATGGGATTGAAACTCTTTAGCCTGTGTTTGCCTGTTTTATCCTATCTCTACTTTTGTAGAAATAAAACCGATTATGATTACAGGTTAACAATGACCAATAAAAGGGTATAATGGTTAAAAAATGGTGAAGATGATTCATTTCACTTAGCTGAGTTCAATGTGTTCACATAATTAGTAACCCAGAAATCTAAACACAACGTACAAAGAGGTCAGAGGGTACAGTATAACCAGGGTATCTCAGTCCAATTTACATATACAAACTGTAGACTTGTACAGCTGCAATAAACCTACATGCTATCATTTTTCTTCGACTCGTAAGTATGCATGTTACCTGGAATCACATAGTTTGAAGTTTGAGATGGACAAAATGACAGCTTAGTGTGTAATAAGTACTAACCTTTAACAAAGCATGAATAACTGACATATTTTACTACAACCCCTACATGAAACTTTGAAAGGATAAAAGGTACTGTCATTTTGGAATGTATCAGGCAAAAAATTGGTGAGGGAAGATGATAAGAAGCTCATGAGGGCATGTGATGTGTATACTGTTGTATGGAGAAGGAACATAGTTTAGAAAAGCAGACAATGCCTAATGACAGATGTTTAACTAAGATTTAAAATTATCCTTCTTGCATGTCAGCAGATGTACACACACACACACACACACACACACACACACACACACACACACACACATACACATAAACAAAACTCACAGAATGCTGTCCCTGAAATTAATTCTAAACTGTTCCAAGTTCATAGGTTCATAGGTATATACTAGGCTAATGGCCCTGGAGCCTTTACAAGCCTAGCTCATAGGATAGCCCTGGCATTGTACCATCCGACCTTAGTTCCCAGTTCCTCTGTCGAGTAGAGCCACTGGAGTGATCCCTGGGGTGAATTTTCTATTTCCCATCCACTCATCAAGATTTCTCTTGAAGAGGGCCAGTGAGGTGCCCTGTTTGACAAAATGTATGGGAAGTCTACTCCATAGCATGGTCAGTCTCTGGGTTATGAACCTGTCCCTTCAGCACGTTCTGTTGATTGTGGTAATAAGGTTGAGGTCTCTGGAGCGTGTGGTGCAGAGGCATTGGGATTTCTTTAGATGTAGCATTTCTAACATAACTGAGTCTGACATGGCTTTGTAAGTCAAGCAGAGATTGCCTCTAAGTAGGCGATATGAGACAGAGAATAGTTGGAGTTTTTTTAGTCTGTCCATATAGGACAAGTGTTTAAGGCCTAGGATCCCCTTTGTGAGGTACTTTTGTGGCGTCTCCAGTTGTTGCAGGTATCTAGTGAGGTAGATGCCAAATGGGGCATTGTACTCGATGATTGGCCTAATGAGGGAAGAGTAGAGGGAGACAATGACCTCTTTCCTCCTGGATGCAAAACCCTTAGTAATGAGATGTGCCACATAGAAGGACTTTCTGACCACAGTGGCAATGTGGTTGTCAAAAGAGAGGTTGCTGTCAACCTGTGTTCCCAGATCTCTTATAACACCTTCTGTGTTCAGTGGACTACCATTGATGTGGTAATTCATGGGAAATGGGGTTTTCCCAAAGGGGACGATGACCCATTTTTTGGCATTGAGCTTAATGCTATGGTTCTGACACCAGTCATTGGTCTCAATGAGGCCTTTCTGTAGGATGCAAACATCACTTGGGGAGTTAATAATGGCTCCCAATTTGCACTCATCTGCGAACTTTGTCAGCCAGAGTCCCTTTGTGTTGGCCTGAACTTCTGAGGAGAAGATACCAAACAGGAGAGGACCCAGGACCGATCCCTGTGGGACTCCACTCGTGACTGGTAGGCAGTCTGACTTGGAGTCAGCTACTTTCACACTGTGGGCTCTATCTGTGAGCCAGTTTGCAACCTACCTAGTGATATAGTGGTTGATGCCTAGCTTAGTGAGGTTTTCCTATGATTCCTGAGTGGGGAATGGTATCAAAGGCCTTGGCCAGATCAAGGTAAGCTGTATGAATCACCTTGCCTTCATCCACAGCTCTGGTGATTGACTCAAAGAAGTCAGCCAAGTTGAGCAGGCATGATCTACCCTTCATAAAACCAAACTGTGTGGGATCCAGAGTTTGGAGGTTCCCTATATCCTTGTTTAATAGGTCTACGATGATGCATTCCATAGCTTTGCATATCAGATTTGTCAGGCTAATGGGGCGATAGTTCCCAAGGTCTATAGTCGCAACATTCCTTTAATATTTTCTTAAAAAATAAAGATCAGAATATTAAACTGTGCATTTTATAAACAAGTTATATAAATACTAAGACGTTTTGAAGAGCAGTGCTCTAATGTGCTATGAACTGTGTATACTCAAATGCAAAGAAGAATCTAGGTTTGAACATCTGTGGTCAGTCAAGAAATAACCATGAGAGGATTCTCATATACAGTAAGTAAGTAAATAAACAAATAAGTCATTTAAACAAACTAATTAATAAATAATTTCTTCTAAGATGTTCTTTATAAATCTGTGCATGTAAGAACAGAATACATTAAATAAAAATACAAAACAAATGTTATTACTTTGGAAAATGGGGTATGACTTAGTGTGGCAAGATTTTAGGGATAAATGGGATGTGACAGAATATATGTGATGGATATTTTATTTTAAATAAATTTTTTTGAGCTGAGAAACACAACTGTTTGAAAACAGCTTAAAATTACAGGCACATTTTTTAGAAACATCAGTTTCTGCAGGTCAGATTGCAATCTATCTTGGAACCATTTGACCTGAAACATGTACCATGCATATCGACAGTACAAAACAAACTAGTAAAACAGACATCCTGAGTAGGGATCATTCCTATTAATATCCTTTAATGAATTTGTAGGAATCTTGTAGATTTTCTTGGTTAAAAGTTCATATAGGAAAAGAATTGTGAGAAAAGGTTCTGAAAGTCTATACATGAAAATATTAAGAGTTCACCATTGAAAAGACCATTTCTAGGCAGAATATGATGAATATTTACATTGAAGCAATATGATATTTAGTATTTAAAGAACTTTATACAATAGAAGAAAGTTCTGACTGTACACCACTGACAGTAAAAAGAAAAACATCTTGAACAAAAAGAGGTGTAGAAATGTTTTCTGATGAATGTTTGTAATTCAGTACATCAGGTTGTAATGACAGGAGTGTCTCCTAACACTAGTCCTCACAATGCTTCAGCATTCTCTGATGTGGAATCTCCATCCATTATGTTTTTCTCCATAAAATAATTTATGACAGTAATTCATTTACAAGGTGTAATTTATACAATGTGTGCATTTACATGGTGTAAGTTATACAATTTGTGCATTTTGTTCATTAAGTTTATAACACACCAATCACATTTAGAATTTTACTCAAAAAAATCCCACATTTTCAAAAAAATATTATGTGTTTATAGCACATGTAAGAAAATACTACAGTTGATGCTTAGTTGAAGTTCATGTGACCTAAAACATTTTGTGAAATGCCGTGCTGTTTTTTATTTTAAGCAGTAATCCATCCAATCATCCGTCCTCAACCTCCTTTTTCCATTTTACACATGGGGTCGGGGTGTCACTTCCGCAGTGACAATCCTCTTGAGCCAAGGCTTACACCGCCGGGTGTCTAGCCCTGCCATAGTAGTTCATTCGAACCACTCACTCACATACACACTCTCACCTACAGCCAGTTTAGTGTGTCCTATCCACCTACTGCATGTCTTTAGAATGTGGGAGGAAACCAGAGCACCCAGAGGAAACCCACGTGACCACAGGGAGGACATGCAGACTCCACACAGAAGGCACCCCAGCTGCGAATCAAGCCAGAAAACCTATTGTTGTCAGGTGACAATGTTAACTGCTGTACCACTGCGGCCACCCATATAAAAGCTAAATGTTTTGACCCATTTCAGGACATTAGGTATAGAGGAGGTCTATAGAATCTCTGATAGTTTAGTAGATAAGATTAAGACTGAGTTCTACTAACGGGCATAATCATAAAAAGCTAAATGTTTTGACCCATTTCAGGACATTAGGTATAGAGGAGGTCTATAGAATCTCTGATAGTTTAGTAGATAAGATTAAGACTGAGTTCTGCTAACGGGCATAATCGTGTGGTCCTTACTAACGGGCATAATCGTGTGGTCCTTGGTTTGATTCTCTTCTCCTGCATTTGTCTAGTGTGCGAATCTGAGGAAAGTTTCACACATAATACTTCTAGACTTCAGGTAAATTGGTAAACCAAATAAAATATTGCATACAATTTAACATCCCCAAACTTCACCTAATTTTTTTACTCCTATCTGTAAACCCTGCATGATAATGTCATTTAGCCTACCATAATCTTCATATAATCTCGACGATAAAGCATTACATCACATAGTAAAATGTCTTTTATATTTAAACCTTGTAGCTTAATACAACATGACATCCCAAGAATTTAAGCAATGATATGTAATATGGTACATCAATATGTAGCATGATCCATGTATAAATGCTGTAGTAGCCATGGCATAATATAACACAGTGTGCCCTACATGTAAACTGTTTTCTGGGGCACACTGCAGCATTCCATAATATTGTTGACATATAAACACTGGGGTAATGCTGTGTAATATGGTACATCAATGTGTAGCATGATCCATGTATAAATGCTGTAGTAGCCATGGTGTAATTGTGCCCTACATGTAAACTGTTTTGTGGGGCACACTGCAGCATTCTGTAATATTGCTGACATATAATCACTAGGGTGATGCTGTGTAATATGGTACATAAATGTGTAGCATGATCCATCTATAAATGCTGTAGTAGCCATGGTGTAATATAACACAGTGTGCCGTACATGTAAACTGTTTTGTGGGGCACACTGCAGCATTCTGTAATATTGCTGATATATAATCACTAGGGTGATGCTGTGTAATATGGTACATCAATATGTAGCATGATCCATGTATAAATGCTGTAGTAGCCATGGCGTAATATAACACAGTGTGCCCTACATGTAAACTGTTTTGTGGGGCACACTGCAGCATTCTGTAATATTGTTGACATATAATCACTAGGGTGATGCTGTGTAATATGGTACATAAATGTGTAGCATGATCCATCTATAAATGCTGTAGTAGCCATGGTGTAATATAACACAGTGTGCCGTACATGTAAACTGTTTTGTGGGGCACACTGCAGCATTCTGTAATATTGCTGACATATAATCACTAGGGTGATGCTGTGTAATATGGTACATCAATGTGTAGCATAATCCATCGATAAATGCTGTAGTAGCCATGGTGTAATATAATACAGTGTGCCCTACATGTAAACCATCTTGTGGAGCACACTGCAGCATTCTGTAGTATTGTTGACATATAAACACTGGGGTAATGCTGTGTGGCACACCTTAATGTAGCTGCTGTGGTATAAAGTACTGCAATACGGTGATGCTTCTCCTGCTTATAAGCACCAAGGTACAACAAGATGTTAGATGGTATTGAGTCCCCTGCACACCAATACATTTATGAAGTCAGGTACAGTACAGTTTTGCATCCCTTGTATGTGAGCTGTGCACTGCACCACAATGTACTATACATAACATGTAAACTCCAAAGTGATAGGCTGCTGCAGGCTAACGTTCTTCATGAAAGTGTCATAGACTGCTGCTGCTATTATTGCCAGTATGCTGCAGCATTAATTGGTACTCCATAGTGCTTCAAGCAAACAAACTATAATGCAGCAAAGCATTGCAAAGTGCAATATAGCTACGTATTAATGCTACTGCTGGGTAGGTTACTCCACAGTAGTATCTCTTCTCTGTAATTTCTGTAGTGCATGGTGGAGCTTTCCATGGTGTCATCAGTTTCTAAAATTTCTGATATAGCAAGTACTATACTGTGTTTTTCATTATATTTATAATGTCTCATGGTACAAATTGCACTGAAATTGGCATATAAATTATGTCTGGAACTGTACTCTGTTCTGCATATAAATTATGTAATTCATCAAAAGGAACTGTACCACAATATCTTCTGCATATGACATGTTTAATCCAGCTTAGGGCATTGTAGCCTAGTACCCTCAGCATATAACAATTTTAGTGCAGGTTATGGAACTGTAGCCTAGTGTCATCTGCATGTAGTCTGCAGTATAGCACAGTGTTCTGTACCAGAGTATCATCTGCATATAACCATTGCAACACAGCACAAAATACTGTACTGCAGCATAATTTGTGTGCAACATCCACAGCTGTGGCGGATTTAGGCATGGGCGCAGGGGCGCACGCCGGCCCCTTTTTCAAGTTTTTTTTTTTTTTTTTGAAAACGCGCCGGCCACTTTCCCAAAGAATCCTGTCACCAACACGCCAAATACATTGATCGAGGATGTGACTGGAGGTTGCAGTCAGATGTTTTTTTTTTTTTAAACAACATTTATAACGGAACGGTCCTCCTCCATCTGCATCTCCCTTTTTAATTTAGGCGCGTAACGCGTGTTGGTGAGAGCTGTCAGTGTTGTTGTGTAAGCTGTTATCGGAAGACAAACAATCTTTTTGCTCAATTTTGAAAACACTAGCTGGAGAAATTGTCATTTGAAACGACTTTATAACTACTGAGTGATCTTCTTTGAGGTAATGTAAAAATTCTTTTGACACCTAATGGTTACACTATGGAAGGGTGTATAGTTTTCAAAGGAATCATCTTGAAAACATTTTTTGACATACTCTAACCAGTCTTGATGTGTCTTTTTGGTCCTACATCTGAGATGCCATTTCTTTGAGTATTTCCTCTTCTCCAAGGTATGGAGATCTCAGAGTCGATATATATTAGTTTGGGGGTGTGAGGGCCTGATCTCCGTGCAAAAAAAAAGGTTTTAAGGAGAATAGCGATTTTTGAGATTCACTATTCTCTTGTCATTTCGGAAGTTTGTTTATGGCTTTTTGTCCCTCACCATTTCTAGTATTGACATATCAATAGAGATCCCTCACTCTAACTACACTTTTACAAAAGAAGATGGATTTCCCACAGACCAACTGAAAAATTCACGTATATAACTTACAATATCCATAAACAAATGCCTTCTGGTACCCAACACAGGAACCAAATGAATGTTCACATAAAAATCCTATGGGGAACATTTCTTAGCTAGCACACTAGTCTAACGTGGTTGTGTGAGAGAGAGAGAGCAAGAATGCACACAGCACTAGTCTATAAATGCTTCATGACATCTGTACATTCAGTCTGTACTGTATATTGTGGGAAAATTCTGTTTTCCAAAAGAAACACTGTGTTGTTGTAACACTTTATCTTTAAATTTAAGGCCATGTGTCATGCAGGTGGTATTAAACCTGGTATTAATTACGATAAACTCTTTCTGAAGAGTACAGATATTTGGAGGGGGTGACAAGTTACACCCAGTTTGCTGTGATCTGCAACACTGATTAACCAGAGGACCAGGTTATCCTTTTTGAGATCAGAGAAGTATATCTCAAACAGGTGACTCTGTATAAATCCCTAGGGTACGCTATTAATTACCTTAACACCTTTTGAAATCGCACCTGCCACACAAACTATATATATTGCTGTTTGATGCCTTTGGCGGTGATGGATGAAACAGTTATACCTAAGGGACAGAACATCAAGGTAAGCCACATTAGCAGATGTTCTTCATCTCACATTGCTGCAGTCCTTACACTTGGGTAGTCCGCTGTCCTCGGTCGGCCCGAATATCAAAGTATAAGGCTGACGTCGGTCAAGGCGCATTAGACTGACATCAGGACATCAGGGTACAAATGCGCATGACCGACGTCATATCCTCAGTCTTTTTTGCCGCATGGTCCGATGCAGAAGCAGCGTTGCAAGTGCCGGTTGGCGTTCTGAAATTTTCGGTCGGAGTTTCAGACCGAGTCAAAGTTGGCTAAGAATATTTTAGTTTTTCTTGCCTCAGTGGTTTACCGGATGTCAGAAAAAGTGAATAACTGTATTTCTTGTGGGAAACAGATACTGCATAGAGATTATCATACTTTGTGTATTCCTTGTTTAGGGCCTGAGCACGACGTTGTGGGTGTCGCTTTGTGCTAGATTCAATAAGCGCACTATTAAGAAGGTTAGATTGTGCCAGGTTAGTCTTAAGCGGTGCAATTATAATATGCCGCCGGATGCTCCGGCTTGAAGCGCAAGGACAAAGCAGCTAAGCCTAGGCAAGAAGAACCGTCCGTGCGGACGCCGGTTCTTTAGAGGTGTCGGTGGAGCGGGGTTCCGCGGAGGTTTCTCTGGAGTCCCAGGGGAGACTTTGTTATTGCAGGATGTGGCCTCTCAGGAGGCAGGTCAGGCTGAAGGGCCTCTCAGGTTACTGTACTCCCTCCCTTCCTAGGGTGGTTAGGCCCTCTCCTTCTGTTGCCAAGGCTTCTCCCAGAGGCAGGCCAGGTTTAGCTTCAGTTGGTGTCACCCCTAGTTCTTCAGGTTCTGTGCTCAAGAAGCATATGCTTAAAATGGCAGAAGATTTGATTACTTTGATTAGAGGTTCTTTGCCCCCTCCTGATAAGAGACCTAGGGTGGAACCTGAGTTGGGGAGTTTTGAGCAGGCTTCGGATGTTTCAGAGTCTTGCTGAAGACTTGCAGGAGTATTCTCCTTATTCTGATTCTGATGTGGATGATTCTACTCCTTCTGCTTCTCTTCCTGAAGATTTTTCTTTTTCAGAGACTCTTCATTCCATGAGGGAGCATTTTAAGTGGGAAGGTCTGGACTTCTCTGATTCCAGGAAAAGGCTTAGGGAATTTTTGTTTTTACCCCAGCATAGGCCTTTGGCTATACCTCCTGTTCTGGATGTTGTGGAAGATGTGTTTGCAGAGGCTTCTCTTAATCCTGATTCTTTGCCTCCTGCTCCTGTTAAGCCAGATAGGTATTACAGGGTGCCTGAAGCTCATAAGTATCTTTTTAAGAGTCCTAGAGCGGACCCAGAAACTGTTAGTCAGGGGCCTAAGGGTGTTAAGGCTTCTGTTGTTAAAAATCCGGTTCCTCCAGATAAAGAGGCCAGGGCTTTGGATAGATGGGGAAAGAAAGTCTATACTTCTTCCACCTAGCTATGAGGGCTTTGAATTGCCAGTTTCACATGTTGAAATACCAAAACTATCTACTTTCTCAATTGAAGTCTAAGGTAGATGCTCTGGCGGAAGGTATTGAGTGTAAAGAGTTACAAGATTTAGTACATGTTTCTGAACAGGTGGGTAAGCATTCTTTGCAATGTGGTTTTGATGCTGTACAGGCCTCATCTAGGGTGGCTGCCACTGGGTCAGTTCTAGGCACGCCTGGCTGAGGGATCAGAATTTGTCTGACCATGTTAAGACAAGGATTTTAGATGCTCCTTTACAATCTGATGTGTTGTTTGGTTCACCTGTTGAGGCAGTCTTAAAGAAAATGGAAGACAAGGCTAAGTATATGCAGACTGTTAAAGATTTTTGCAGGTTCAGCCTCAGTTTAGTAGAAATTGGCCTACCAAGGGGTGGATGTATCCTTCTTATGATTCCCAGTCTAGAGGTAGATCTAGGCGTGGTAGGGGCAGAGCTCAGGGCTCTTTCAGGCCTAGAACAGGGAGTTCACCTGCACAGTCTTGGGGAGGGCAGGGTCAGTCCTAAACAGACCCAATGACCTACCTTTTCAGCTGCCAGAGCCTTCTCGTCTGGCAGCACCTTTGGGAGGAAGATTGGCACTTTTCAAGGAAAATTGGAGTTTAATTACCCAGGACAGATGGGTATTGGATATCATACACCAAGGTTACAGGTTTTATTTCCATACCTTGCCTCCTTTCAAAGGCATGCCAGACGTTCCTCCTCAGCAAAGAATAGAGGCTCACAAACAAATTTCTCTGTTACTTCAAATAGGGGCCATACAGCCGGTCCCTATGCCAGAAGTGGGCCTAGGATTTTATTCTCGCCTGTTCCTAGTACCAAAGAAGGGGAACACGTGGAGACCAATTTTGGCTTTATCTATCCTCAGCACTTATCTGGACATTCCCAAGTTCAAAATGTTGACGTTACAACAGCTTTTACCTCTGCTGGGCAAAGATCATTGGATGGTAACTTTGGATCTCAAGGAGGCTTACCTTCATGTTCCTATCAGACTGAGTTGCAGAAAGTATCTGCGTTTTCGGGCTGGGACTTCTCATTATCAGTTCTCTGCATTGCCCTTTGGCTTATCTACTGCGCCCAGAGTGTTCACGAAAGTTCTGGCTCCAGTGATAGCTTTCTTCAGGCTAAAAGGAATACAGATCTATCCTTATTTGGACGATTGCCTGATTCTGGCTCAAGGAAGGACGAGCTTCTTCATCATTTGGAATATGTGATAGCAGTGCTAAGATGCCTGGGGTATTCTGTGAACGAAATAAAGTCCAGTCTAGTACCCTCTCAGGACATGTGCTTTCTGGGTGTAAGACTGAATACAGCATCCCAGATGGCCTATTTGACCCCGGACAAACAAAAGAATCTTTCCCTTCACTTTCATCAATTGTCTCATCAGTCCAGGCTGACTGCAAGGACAGTCCTTCAAGCCTTGGGGTTCATGGCATCTTGTATTCTGGTGCTTCCCAATGCCAAACTGCATATGAGGAAGCTACAATGGTATCTCAAAACGTATGGACACAGCACTGCCAGGATCTGGACACTGTCATTCAAATAATACCTTGCATTCAAAAGGAATTTTTATGGTGGGCTCAGGAATGTCACCTAAACAAGGGACTCTCTGTGACCCGGCCAGAGGCGAGTCAGATTCTAACGACAGATGCCTCAGACAAAGCTTGGGGAGCTCATCTAAATGGAAAGTGGATACAAGACAAGTGGCCTGCCAGACTACAACATCTACATATCAACTTGAAGGAGATGTTAGCAGTCCAGTTTGCATTAATAGCTTTCAAGGATTTACTTCTTCCAGGGCAGGTGTTGATTCTAACAGACAACACAACTGTCATGTGGTACATCAACAAGCAAGGGGAACACATTCTTATCCTCTATGCAGGCAAGCAATGATTTTGTGGGAGACTGCTCTCAGTTTACAGCTACATCTTCAGGCAAGGTTTCTGCGGGAGCACAGAACTCCTTAGCAGATGTGTTGAGCAGAAGAATTATGGATCCCCACGAGTGGAAATTGGATCCTCATGTATTTCAGAAATTGACAGTGTCATGGGGAACTCCAGACATAGATCTGTTCGCTTCTCCACTAAACCACCAGCTGCCAAAGTTTTGCACGAAAGGTTTCATCCCACAGCTTGGAAAGTGGATGCTCTTTCTTTCAATTGGAGCAATCTTCATGTGTATGCCTTTCCACCTCTGCCTCTCCTCCCAAAGGTACTTCTAAAGGTCAGACAGGACAAGCCAAGGATGATTTTAATAGCTCCAGATTGGCCTCGACAGCACTGGTACCCATTACTGAGAAGTCTGGTATGGGAGCCTCCATGGCCTTTGCCTTGATTCCACACCTGTTGTCTCAGGAGGACAGTCATTTACTCAATGTCAAGCTTCACTCTCTTCACCTAACAGCCTGGCATATTCTGTTTTGAACCATAGGTCTCAACTTCCACAGCAAGTTTTGAATGTTATTTTGGAAGCTAGAAGGCCTAGTACAAGGAAAGTGTGCAGATAAATGGAAGAGATTTTTATTTTGGAGTGCAGCAAAGGATTTTGATGTTTCTGAGCCTAATTTAAGTATGGCTCTTCAATATCTTACTGAGTTACTGGACAAAGGTTTGTCCTTCTCTTCTATTAAGGTTCATGCTGCAGCAATTTCGGCTCACTATGATTGTGACCCACCATTGTTTTCTCATCCTTTGTTCAAGCAATTTCTTAGAGGGGCAAAGAATATAAGACCCCACGTAGAGCTCCTACTCCTGCTTGGGATCTCAATTTTGTGTTGGAGAAACTCACTCTACAACCTTTTGAGCATGCAGCTACTACCGAGTTGAAATATTTATCATGGAAGACTGCTTTTTTGTTGGCCATTACCTCTGCAAGAAGGGTTTCTGAATTGCAGGCCCTTATGGCGGTTGAGCCTTTCTTAATTTTCCATAAGGATAGGGTATCTTTGCGTACTAATCCTTCCTTTATGCCTAAAGTGGTTTCTAGTGTGGCTTTAAACCAAACTATTCATTTGCCTACTTTTTATGCAAATCCCCAAAATAAAGGGGAAAAGATTTTGCACACTTTAGATGTACACAGGCAGCTGCGATATTATTTGAGCAGAACTAAAGGGTTCATGCAGTCTCAGCAGTTATTTGTTTCTTTTGCTTTGAGTTCTCAGGGCAAGCCTGTGTCAAAACAAACTATTTCTAAGTGGATTGGGTTTTGCATTGCTTTCTGTTATTCCCATCATGGCAAGGAGATTCCAGCTGGGATTAGGCCTCATTCCACTAGGGCTACTGCCACTTGACAGCTTTTTAAGGGGTGGCAACTAAAGATATTTTGGAGGCAGCTACTTGGAGTTCAGTGCATACTTTCTCTAAGCATTATCACCTTCCACTTTACTCTAAATCTAGGGCTGGTTTGCCACTGCTATTTTACAGGGCATTTTGGCAGCTCCTGCTTCTTTATAGTTTTGCCATCCTCCCTTACCTCTGCTTTGGGATTCTACCCAAGTGTAAGGACTGCAGCAATGTGAGATGAAGAACATAGTACAGTTTTGTACCTACCATAAATGTAGATGTTCGAAGATCCACATTGCTGCAGTCAATTTACCTCCTCCTTCCCCTCTGTAGTTAGAGGCGGTTGTGTGGTTTGGGTTGTATATATTGTGTATATTGTATATATGGTATATATTATTAGTGCAAGGTTGGTTGGTTGGTTGTTTGCTGTCTTTTGGTTTTGACCTGTCTTTTAGGGTCTTCTGACATCTGGGGCAAGAAAAGACTGAGGATATGACGTCGGTCATGCGCATTTGTACCCTGACGTCCTGATGTCAGTCTAATGCGCCTTGACCGACGTCAGCCTTATACTTTGATATTCGGGCCGACCGAGGACAGCGGACTACCCAAGTGTAAGGACTGCAGCAATGTGGATCTTCGAACATCTACATTTATGGTAGGTACAAAACTGTACTTTGTTTTAATCCTACATACATTTATGATGTGATGAGTGCTTGCAATTACTTCCATTAAAATATTGTGATTTAAAATGTGAACATGTGGTATTTCCTAAATACCCACTCCAGTGGGTGATACTCACCCAAACGTGTTGGAAGCAGGAGTTGTTCACATCTCCTCCCTAATTTTTGTGAATTTGAAAGCAGAATAATTAGAAATACAATTGCTTTGACCACTTTAAGTGGCATGGATCTCTCACTGTATTTAACAAGTACACCATGTGTTTTCTCTAAAGTTTCATACTCTATCAACAAACGTTTGCACCCACTCATAAACTCAATGATTTTGAAAGCTGTTACACCTCCGTTTTGTCTTTACATTGTTAAAACGCAGTATGGGTGCCCCTGTTAAACTTCCTCTGTTTACTGGCGTGTTTTATTTTAATGGTGGATCACTGAAATCCCTTCAGCTGTTTTGCAGCTGTACCTCTACATGAAGCAAATTTGCCTACTTTCAACGAGCTATGCCATGGGTGATATCTGAAAGCAACACTCCAATGTACCTCATTACCAGGAATGTTCCTCATTTGAATCTTAAAAATTCCACACTCCTCGCATTTCCATGCTGAGAGAGTCTGCCACGTATTTAATATATCCCTTGAAGGTTTTCACTTTCAAAAGCGGTAGCAGTAACAATTTCCTTCTCGTGGTTATTTACATTTGGTCGTGCCTATTGTCAAGTTAATTTACTGATGCCTTTTGTCATTTTCCCCCAAGGAATCCCCATTCCTTATTATATGCGCATCCCGACCAATCGATCAACCTCCCAGCCAAAGTGAAGGAACATGCATGAAGGCTAAGGGAATAGCTGTCTGCTATATTTTCATAACAAAGTAGAGCAAACACATGATAAGAAAGCAATGTTTTTTTATCTTGTTTAGAAAAAGTTTATCACGGAATTTCTTTGGATAGTAGCATGTAAGTAATTTTTTTTTTGTTGCTTTTAATTCTGGCAGGGTCAAACCAGATACTATAGGTAGCAATGGGTCCAGTGTTGTTTGTAGAAGAAATTATTGCTCCTGCTGTGCTGTTTGATATTGTAATGTGAGCTTCTTTGAACTAATCTGTAGTTGGTTGAAATATGCTGGAATACAAGCTGTGACTACTGTTCTGTGCAGTGAAACCATTACGATTATTTCTTTTTATCCTGGTAGGGACAGTTCAGCCTAAAAGATGCTTCAGGTAGGCAGAGGGTATGGGGGCTGTATGTGGATGAAGTCTGACGCTACTGTGTGCTGTTGTAATTCTGTCTTTACAGGGCTACTGCGTTATTTTGGATGAAGTGAGATGGAATACAAACTGTGATTACTGCCTGTGCGAAAAAATACATTAATGTAACCATTGTTGTATTTATTTATTGGTTAAACTTGGCATGGTCAGTCCAGATAATGTATGTAGAAATATGTATGAGGCTGTATGTAGATTAAGTAAAGTCCTGCTGCTTGCTAATATAATTATTACTTTGAGGATCAGCATTTTTATAAAATAAAATGGAATACATGTTTTTGTGACTATTTGTATGGGAGGTTGGGGTTGGTATAATGGGAAAAGTTACCTCATAGACACAAAGTACAAGGTTTGATTCACACCTTTGAAAAAAGTTGCTAAGCTCAAATAGCCCACAAAAGCAGTTAACCTAGTACTCACCTGTGGGACAAAATATATTAATGCTATCATGTTTATGTTTTGTTTTGTTTTGTTTATTTACCCTGTCAGGATGAAACCATATACTGTGGATAGGCAGTGGGTCCCAGACTCTCTGTGGATAAAAATATTTGCTGTACTGTTTGCTGTTGTAATTCTGACTTTGCAGGACTAATGTATATTTGGGTGAAACAAGCTGGAATACAATCTGTTATTGCTGTTCCTGTGAAACAAAACTAGATAAATGCAATTATTTGTATCCTCACAAGGTCAACAAATAACTAAAACTAAAGTTATTTTGTATCCTGGCAGGGCCAAACCAGATATTGTGGGTAGGCAATGAATACAGGGACTGTCCATGGATGAAAAGATTGGCCTTGCTGATTGTTGCTGCTGTAATTCTGGCTTTTGCAGGATTAAAATGTATTTGTTTGAAGCAAGCAGGAATACATGCTATAATTACTGATCCATGAAAGAAAAACAGTCATGTATTTTTTTTATCCTGTCAGAGTCAAGCCAGATATTTTAGGTAGTTTATGGTTATGCGGGCTGCTGGTGAATGAAATTATTGGTCTAACAGTTTTTTTTTTGTAATTCTGAATTTGCAGGATCAAGATGTATTTGTGAGATGTTGGAATACAAGCTGTGATTACTGTGTGTATGGAAAAAAATACGTTAATACAGCCATTTTGTTTTCTTTTAACCTAACAGGGTCAGAGCAGATACAAAAAACAAACAAAAAACAAACAAAAAAAAAAACAGACAATGGGTATGGGGCCTGTCTGTGGATGAAATGGCCGGCTTCTGGTGTTTGCTGTTGTAATTCAAAATTTGCAGGACTGAAGTATATTTGGGTGGAGCTAGGAGGAATACAAGCTGTGAGCACTCTTTCTATGAAGCAAAACGTTGATGCAATAATTACTTTTATCACAGAAGGGTCAGTCCAGATACTTCATGGGGCTAGTAGATATGGGGACTGTCTGTTGATGAAATGATAGGACGTGAACTGTTAGAAGACAGTTTTGTGTTCTGCTGAAGAAAGTGATTTCTGTTATTTTTTACACAAATTAAATGGAATCTTTACTGATTCACCCAAACGTTTGTGCTTCTGGTTTATATTTGATATTGCATAAAATTAAAGCAGATTTGGGTTATATTGAATATTCCTCTGTGATATGCTACAATGGTTATGTTTTAGGCATTTTTTATAACATATATTTCCTTAAGTTGTAGAGGTGTTTTTTTTTGTTCACCACTGCTTTCACAAAAATCTAACAAAATTGCTTGCTTTTACTGTGACACCTGCTGTAGTGATATTGCCTTCATTGTGACTCTTTACTAGGCTATCATAGTGCATGTGCAAGCTATGCCACTATGGAAGGGGGTTGTGACTTCCCTTGGGTAACCAAAGTTCACTTGGGTATGCCTTGAAACACCTGGTGCTATTTGTAAATTTGCTGTATGCTGGGTAGGAGTTAGTTTCCTGCACTATTACAGCCACTGCAAAATGTACAACATAATGCATGTCGCTGTCTTTTCATATGTTAAGCATGTTAAGGTGGTCTTAGATTCTGACACCCAGTATTCCTCTCCACTGCTGGTGTACTTTTCAGACTGCACCCCCCTTCTGACATTTCCTGGATCCGCCACTGCACAGTGCAGCAAAGCATGCTGTAGCATAGTCAGATTTATACTTATATTTCTTACTGTAGCACTGTCAATTGCACACTACCTCTCTACTGAAGTAAAAGGTACTGGAATACAGTGTCATACGCATTTAAACTCTATTGTACAGCATACAATTGTTTTAAAATGATGATCCTTTGTAGTGTATTATATCAGTGTATACAAAGATATCTTCAGTATAGCAAAATGTAATGTTAACCATTTGAAACTATTTATTAAAGTGCATTAATATTTTCTAGAAGTTCGTCTCAGCTGCACAATGATGAATCACTGTCTATCAGCATGCAAATTCCTTAGACGTGATTGCATTAATGTTCTTATAGATAGAACCTTAACTTTGCATATTAGCGATACAGAAGGATTAAATCAGTGACTTACAAATGCAATATGAAGTAGAAATGAGTAGAGACTGACAGATGGGACATTTGTAGTGGTGAATTAGAAATGCAGTCATTTATGAAGTGTTCTGATACATCTGTCAGCTCAGTTGTGTTGCTGTAAAGCCCTAAACTAGAGATGGAAAGGATGATGCAATCAGATATTTTTAATTAAGGAAACAGAATACTGCCTTAGACAAAAATACAAAAAATATATATATATACAGAGTGGGGAAGACAACTTATACAACTTCTGAGAACAGACCCTGGTGTACAATGGCAGGAACATTAAAAATTGTGTGATATATTGAGTAATAGTGTAAGTAGCTTGTACAGACACATTGGAAATGGCTTAATGGGAAAAAGGCCTGGTACAAATCAGTTACAGTGGGAAGATGGCTGTGGAGACATATATGTGCAGCTAGAATGCCAGGTCAAGTAGAATGTGGGTTGACACGGTGTAAAGTTAGTGTCATAACTGGCCAGATACAGATATGATAGGTACAGTATGTGACAGTTACCATGACAGGAAAAGTGTAGCATGAAAAGGTATTACATGAAGTAGTTACCATGACAACAATGGTGCATTGTGGATAGGTATACAGTGTGAGACAATTACCATTCTAAAACAGATGTAAATCCTGTGATAGCCACATCCAGATGTGGATTATTGTTAAAATACTTTGTTTTCCATTTAAGTCTTGATTCTGTGCACTTAACTCGGCAAAATTAAACACAGTATGCAAAACTGCAGGAAAGTATCATTTGCCTTACTAAAGCTTTGAAGTGACAGATGAATGGACAGAGCTGATGAGCTTTCACAAGTGGAAAGAGTATGGAGGAGAGGGTCTGAGATATTTTAAAAACTCAGCCTTTGCTCACTTAAAACTCTTTTGCTTGTCTTTTCTATTGAAGAAAATTTAAATGGATCATGAAATGCATTTTTAACAGCATATAGTACAGATATGAGTAATTCAGTTTAAAAACACAATGACACTGCTATCATAGAGACTCTATAAGAATCCACAGCTCTCCATAATATCAGTGTAATGAAACGGAAATTAAACAAAACCCTCAGTTATAATGTGTAGGGTGTTATATTATCGGGAACCAAATTGCATCCTAGGTAGATGCTGAAGAGAATTAAAATCAAAATCATGCCAGCATGGCAGACCCAATGGTTGTTATTTTAGAGCATGATGATTTAAAATAAGTAAGAAACAGAATAATTATTAAACATTGATAATGTGGGTCTATATTAGAACATCGAACTGTCAGGTCTTCAAATGTTCTAATATCGACACTTAGTAACCGAAAGTTGAAAATAGCGAATTTTTAGATAACCGAATTCTTTCCTAGGGAAAGAATTTGGTTGTCCATTATTGTTGCTTCGCTATTTTCAGCTCTGCAGTGGAAAGTTACGGTCAGGTTCAGGTAAGTGTACGATTGTGTGGATGTGAGGGTTAGGGTGGGATAGGTGAGTTAGGGTTAGGGCACGGGTCAGGTAAGTGTGCGAATGTTTGGATGTGAGGGTTAGGGTGGGATAGGTGAGTTAGGGTTAGGGCGCGGGTGAGGTGCGTGTGCGATAGTGACGGACCTTATGGTTAGGGTTTGGGTTAAGGTAAGTGGGTAGATAGTGGTGTATGTGCACTTTAGTGTAGGTTTAGATGTAAGATTTTAGATGTATCTGTGTGGATTGCTGTGTGTTTGTGTTGTGTGTATGTGTTTTGGAACAGCAAATTTTTTCCCTAGGAAAAAATTCAATGTTTTAAATTTTCAGTCTTACTGGTTTTTGGTTACTAGGTGTCAATATTAGAACATTCGAAGACCTGAAACTTCGATGTTCTAATATAGACCCGGTAATGCATATAATACTAAAATGTGAAGAAAAAAGTTTTCTTTTTCATTTTCTGGATGCTTTCCTTTAATAAGTAGTTTAATCCTGATAAAGTGTTGATGTGAGGAGGATAGAAGTGAGTAGTATATGATATTAAACAATGCCTGTTACAAGGCAATACATGCAGTCAACTCAGGAGGTCTGGTAAAGTGTAACTAGCCTGGACTCCAGGCAGATATTAGACCTGTTTCTTGACAACCTTTAAAATCCTCTGAAATGCTTAATTGTAAATCTGCACCACTTTAAAATTGTGTAATTGTGTACTGCTTATTTTCTGTGTGAGTCGGGTGTTTACACACTTTCAGCCAAAACATGGCGAAAAACAATGGAACAAATGCTACATTTTTCAGAAACCTCAGTATATTGGTTCTTAAGGGAGGTGGAGTTCCCTTGTCGCTGATGTAAGAACTTTGTGAATGGTTTACCTACACTTCGCTGTTGGCAGTGCTATCCGTGTTCTTTTTGTTTTTGTGTGTGTGTGTGTTGTTTAACAGTTCAAACTGGTTGTGTGTGTGTGTGTGTTGTTTAACAGTTCAAACTGGTTGTGCACTTTTGAAGGGTTTTTGCCCCTTTCCCACCATCATGTAAAGTGGAATTGTTAAATATAATTTAGGGGGTATGTGGGAGTGGTTTCAGTGGCCTTGACCCCTGCAAAAATATTTTTTTTAGTAATTTTGATTCATGGTTTCCTGAATTTATTTTTTGGAGCACCATCGGCTGAATTAGTGTGCTTCAAGGGGTTATAAGCAAACCACTTAATGAATCCACTCCTTTATCTTCTCATAGCTGATATTGTTATAGAACTTGTCACAAAAGAGAGCCTTGTAATGCTACTCTTTTCCTGTCATCACATACAGTTGGAATTTAAAAACAAGTGAAGTGTCACCTTGTGCAATATGCCTTGCTTATACAAGTTTGTCATTCCTTTTGTCACTGTCCCTGCCATGCTTATAAACTCAGATTTTCTATCCCATATGCATAGATATCATGACTTCCTAAAACACAGAACAAGATCATTGTGTTCTGCATTTCACCCACTAGGAAAGTCACTAAATGTCTAAACATTATTAGTTACAAGCTCTGTGCAGGATCCTGTGTTAGTGTTACACAGACAAAGTTTTCAACTAAAAGATTTATCCATACATTTTTCCAGACTAGAATGTGCAAACATAGTAAATATGCTTACCTTTGCTGGTTCTCTCACACAATAGTCTTTAATTGTCCATTCCAATCTTGTACACAGTGTTGTAATGGGTAATAAAGGCTGGGCTTTCACTAGAGTCACTAAATGGATATGGACGATGCAGTGGTACCGGGGTTCCCATCATGTCATCGAACTTTTCCAAGTTCAAACCATATATGGTCGAGACCATACGTTCGAATTTGTTAAATTTCGGGCATGTGAATGGAAATCTCCATAGGTGGAGGTTTCCATTCACTTCAATGTGGTGCAATCTTGGAGTTGGTATATTTACGTAACGGGGGTGTGTGAGGGGTGCAGGGGGCTTGCCCTCCTGCTTACAACAGTTTATTTTGTTGTCCGTTGTTTTTTTTTTTGTTTTTTGCCTTTTTTTTAGGTAGTCGAAGTTATGTAACTGAACATAATGGTTCGACCATTAGGTGTTCGAAGTTATGTAACTTCAACTATATGATATAGACCAGCAGTAGCATTGCCGCCTCACAGCAAGAGGTTCTCCGGTTTGATTCTCGGCTGGGATGCCTTCTGTGTGGAGTCTGGATGCCCTCCCTGCATTTGTGTTGGTTTCCTCCAGTTACTCCGGTTTCCTCCCACATTACAAAGACATGCGTCAGGAGTTGTTCTCCCTGGGCCTCCACAGAAAATTGGCTTCTTACCAAGTCGTACTTTCACAGTAAATAAATATTAAATAAATAAATAAATGCACCACCCTTCTAGTAGAGTTAGTTCTTAACACACTTTGGAATTCCAAGGACTCCAGAAAGCTGTCCTTTCTTTTTCCCTGAGTGATGTTCCCTACTTCAAATTCAGTTGTTATTATCAAATCCACTTATCAGTAGAAGATGGATGACCCATAATCATAATCGCTACACTCTTACCCAGTTTAATCGTTATGTTTAAGTTTCAAATGAGGGAGTTTACATCTAATCAGTTAGGAGGGCATATGAAATTAGCAAAGTAATTTTGTAATTTGTAGCAGGGGTGCAGGACACTGGATGAGATGAGAGCACTTCTTAGTTTAAAGAATCCTGTTGCAGGTTCATTTCCCTACTTTTGGTGTGAAATTAATCCTAAAAGATTTTTTTCTCTGAAATGAAAGTTGTTAAGATTGCTTTACATACTTTTGAAATAATTTCTCACTGGTCCATTAATGATTTTTTATCATGCATTTCCCTGCGTTTACAACACAAGCAGTGCATCCTCACCACAGAGTGTATAATCTGAGGCATGAGACCCAGTCACACAGGCCACATCTATATCTATGGTGCAGTACATCTGTAACCTTTCATCAGCAAACTTTCCATGTATCCATTTTTTATGTATTTATGTATTTAAAATTTGTTAACTGGAGTAATGCAGTGTTCACAAGTATCTGATTTCAGTCTTAGCCTGGAAATGTAAAGAAAGTCATAATTACATTTGGAGAGAAATATCAGGAGTATAATGAAAATACCATCTGTTAAATACCATTATCAGCTAATAAACATATAAAGAGCTTAAACAATTGTAATAAACATTATTTCCCACTTCTCTGAAGTTCCACACTCTAACAAGTGATTATTTTTTTAAACTGAGAAGTACAGATACAAAGTAATCATTTAGCACCAGAGTTGTCCCTCTTGAGTCTTCAGTGCATGCATATGCCTTCCATCTTTATAAGTTCATAGGTAGTTACTACAGTATCAGCCCAAGAGCCATTTTAAGTCTAGCAAAGTGTATCACAAATTTACTGAAATATTACTGCATGTGTCATGTGTCAATATCCCAAGGAATTTTATGGTTACAGTATGTGCTTGTATATACAGTAAGTTTTCACAGGCTGCCCCTGTCCATTAGGGATATAGGTGTCAAACCAAGGGTAAGTTTATGTTTCACCATCCTCTGGTCCAAGTTACATTTGTATAGGGTCAGGGATGAAATTTGCTTCACATGGATGGGATCCATATTCTACAGAAGGAGTAATCTTTGAGACCTATACCTGCTTCTCCATCACATCCTGTTTATGTTGCAAATGAGATTTAGGCCCTTAGCATGGGTATTTCTGATGTTATACGTTTTGTGGATGTGCAACAAATCCATCAGCGTGGCATCAGAGGATGCCTTAGCGTAGATTACTACTCTTTTCTCCCTGTATTGTTTTTGTGAGGAACCTGTTTCTCAAGCTGTTTGAAGTGCCAGGCCAGGCATATGCTGAAGAGTGCACTGTACTCTATGATTGGTCTGATGACAGCTGAGTACAGTGTTGCAATGACCTCTTGGACCTGGACGCCATGCTTGCATAAAAATTGTAAAACATAGAATGATTTTTGCACCACAGTAGACACATGGTGGTCAAAAGTCAGGTTACTGTCAACATGCTTTCCCAGATCCCTGACCACTGGAACTACTTTTAGGGGTGTTATTGATGCAGTGATTTCCATGGTGGCCATCTTTCCAAAGAGTGCTATGTTTTTTTTTCACAATGAGTCTTTTAGTTCATGGCTTTGGCACCACTTTTTTATTCCAGGGTTAGCAGAGGTCTCAGACTTAATATTTATTTCAAAGGAGACAATTTTCTGATCCAACCTGACCAATGAGGACATTACACTAGGGAGAGTGTATTATTACCCCATGCTTATGAGGACTGGGGCAAGGATATTTGAGCTCGTGGTAGGACAGCAGCCTAGCTGTTACAAGGAGTCCAGGAATCTTTAGGCCTGCATGTTTGAGGTCTTTTATTATTCCTAGTTATTGTTGGGGTAGTTAATGCTACCCATGTATACTGTGTTGGGTTGAATGGGGAGTGTCTTCAGTTTAAGTACATGGTATGGGCTTCCTGGGTCATAAAGGTGAGCCTACAGCTTGTAAGGATTTGATATGTGACTTTACTTATGGTAAGTTAAACATGGAAAAGCTCAAGCATGTCATACAGTCTGACTAACTTTGAGGTATGTTCATGTCTGATGGAAATTGAGACTCTTCTACATTTTGCCTAACTGTGTAGTAGCTAGTTTAAATGTGTCAAAGCTATAACAGCCTTACACTGCTGGGGTGCTCTCTGCTGCTGTAAACCAAGTCTTTGTAACTGCACAGATGTCTATATGCTACAGGATGAGGAGATCTTGCAGGGAGTGGAGTTTCTTGTTTATACTCCTGGCACTGAACAGGAACACCTTTAGATTATTATGAGTTGCTTCAGCTATGAGGGTAGGTTTGTCACTTGAGCACTGCTTAAAAAGGCATTATGAGGAATGAGCAGGTTTAACTAATATTCAAAACCTTAGGGGGGAGCAAGTGGCAAAGTGGTGTGGTCTGTCTACCATATCCTCCCAAGCAGACAAATATTGTACCCCCGTTGGAGTGACATAATCAACATTAATACTTGGGTTAGTTTTATATTTTCTGTTCGTACTATAACATTATCATTTGGGAAGGTAGAATGCTGATCAGTGCTACTGGTCTGGGAGGTATAGCACTTCATATAGAACAGGGAGGTACATTTTAGGTAATTTACACCCACAGTGTATTTAAACTTATTAGAAACACTAACCATCCAACCCAATACCATATTCATGGGTGACATTAATTACCCCACTATTAACTGGGAATCCTATATGACACCAAACGCACAGGCACAGAGATTCCTGGATTTTGTAAACATAAACTCCCTGGACCAGATAGACTAATCAGGGGTGCAACCATACTGGATCTGGTCTTCACGTGAGAGACTGTTTCACACCCGCTACTGTAGTGTCTTCCCTGATAAGGTCAGACCACAAAATGGTCTCCTTTGAAATAAAAATAAAACCCGAACCCCCTGCTAAACTAGGAATATTCAGGAACTATTCTAAGGCTAACCACCTGCTATTAAGTGAGAACCTGGCAAAATTTCAAGCCCCCTTAAACCCTGACAATACTTCTGCCTATGTAGAATTGTTCACAGAAACCCTGTACAAGCATGTTAATAGCTGCATATAGGCAGCTGTACCCACCTGGAAGAAGTACAGAACTAACTCAAGAAACAAGCCACCCTAGTGGAATCACAAAATCAATCATCTGTATAACAGGAGAAAGAAAATCATGGCAAAAATTAGGAGGTGCAGCACCCAGCAGGATAAAAGCACTCTTATCAAACTAAAGAAACAACTCGGAGGACAAATAAAGTCTCCCATGGCCAAATTTGAGGTAAGTTTGGCCTCCCAGGCCAATGACAACCACAAAGCATTCTTTAGCTATGTCCACAACCTCAAAGGCAATACACAATTACGTGCAGAGCTCATTGTAAATGGAGCCACCTATACTGAGCCAGAAGATATAGAAAACCTCTTTGCTGATAAATTCAGCTCCAACTTTACTCCTCACTTCCCGTCAACCTCCTCTCAGTAAATATCATCAATTGTAACTCCCCCTACTATCACTAGGGAACAGGTCCTTAATGCTTTTTCTAAGACTAAGAACACTGCTTCAATGGGCCCAGACAATATCCCAGGATGCCTTCTAAATAGCATGAAACATGACCTATCAGGACCTCTGGAATTACTATTTAACTTTAGGCTCCAAACAGGCTTCGTGCCTCATGAATCGAGAAAAGCAACAGCCATCCGTCTGCACAAAGGTGGGTCATCTAAAGACCCTGGAAATTACAAACCCATAAGTCTCACTAGTCTTATATGTAAAGCCATGGAAAGAATTATCATGGAGAGGATCAACAGAGATAAAGTAAACCTCCAGATACTGGACCCAACCCAGTTTGGTTTTGTCAAGGGCAGAAGATGCCTACTCATCTTGGTGGACTTCTTTGAGAAGGTTACCAAAGCAATGGATGAGGGCAAAATCATTCACACTGCCTACCTTGACCTGGCCAAGGCATTTGACACAATATCCCACTCGGCCATTATTGACAAACTCAAGGAGGTTAGGTACAAACCCATATGTCACCCAGTGGATAGCCAACTGGCTCACAGACAGGACCCAGGAAGTTAGAACTGAGAAGTCCACTGCTACAGAGGCCACTAATAAGTGGTGTCCCTCAGGGATCAGTCCATGGTCTTCTCCTTTTTCGCATTTACTTCTCAGAAGTCAAGGCCAATGTTAATGATCTCTGGCTGACTAAATTTGCAGATGATTGCAAATTAGAAGCTGTCATTGAATCTCACACTGACACAAAGGTTCTCCAGGAGGGCTGACACAAACAACAGGTGTCAGAGCCATGGACTAAAACTAAATGTCAAAAAATGCATAATAATATCCTTTGGGAAGTCATCCATCCCTGGTAACTATCATATTGACAATACACCCCTTAAAGCTGACCCAGTAATCATGGACATAGAGAGACACATAGATAGTAATCTAGCCTTTGATCATCATGTTTCTACAGTGGTGAGGAAATCATTCTGTGTTGCGCAACTTATAAACAAAAGTATGGCATCTAAGTCCAAGGAAGTCATTGTTCCACTGTATCTGGCATCCATCAGACCTCTCATTGAGTACAATGCCACCTTTGGTATGTACTTAACCAGACATATCCAACAATTGGAACATCCGCAGCGGTTCCTCACTAAAACAGCTCTGGTGAATCCCTGTATTGTAGCAACATTCAGTACAAATAGAAAGGCAGTCATATGGTTTAAATACATCACAATTGCACAGGATAGGCTAAATTCCCACCAATCAAGGAAAAAATTATTACCATAAAATATGCAATTAAAACTGAATAAAACAGTGCTGATTGTAAACACCTTTTTTAAAAGAATCAAACCCTTTCTACTTTTTCTTTTAAAGCAGGTAAAATAGATATAAAATCATTCAGTCCTGGACACAGGTTTGCTGCTAAATGGAGTTGCCACATCAATTCCCTCTTGTTTAAAGTGTTTTTCTAATTGCCACCCCTAGGGTTTATATCTATCATGTCCAGGATACCAAACTTAAAAATCTTTCTGGGTTTAAATCATATGACTGCCTTTCTATTTGTTCTGATGAAGTCAATGTTACTTGATGAAAGCACTTCACTTATGAATAAATCTGTAGTCTATAAGTCCTGCCGCTATTTTGGTTTATTGTCGCAACATTGCCAAGACTTGAAATTTCCTACCACTATAAATCAGGTTACAACCTAAAAAAAAAAATCTTCAAAAACAGCTTCTTTCTCACGTAAACAACTCCTGGACATGCAACTGCCTAGCTCCTGGCTGACATATTCTAACTTCTTTCCCCTACCCACCATCCAACTTCTTTAAAACTCCCAGAGATACACTATGTATTATCACATGTTACTTGTAACTGCCTAGCACCTGGCTGACATATTCTAACTCCTTTCCCCTACCCACTATCCAACCTCCTCTTTAAAACTCCCATAGATGCACTATATATTATCACACGTTACTTGTAACTGCCTAGCACCTGGCTGACATATTCTAACTCCTTTCCCCTACCCACTATCCACCCTCTTTAAAACTCCCACAGATGCACTATATATTATCACACGTTACTTGTAACTGCCTAGCACCTGGCTGACATATTCTAACTCCTTTCCCCTACCCACTATCCAACGTCTTTAAAACTCCCACAGATGCACTATATATTATCACACGTTACTTGTAACTGCCTAGCACTTGGCTGATATATTCTAACTCCTTTCCCCTACCCACTATCCAACCTCCTCTTTAAATCTCCCACAGATGCACTATATGTTATCACACATTACTTGTAACTGCCTAGCACCTGGCTGACATATTCTAACTCTTTTCCCCTACCCACTATCCAACCTCCTCTTTAAAACTCCCACAGATGCACTATATATTATCACACATTACTTGTAACTGCCTAGCACCTGGCTGATATATTCTTACTCTTTTCCCCTACCCACTATCCAACCTTCTCATTAAAACTCCCACAGATGCACTATATATTATCACATGTTACTTGCAACTGCTAGCACCTGGCTGACATATTCTAACTCCATTCCCCTACCCACTATGCAACCTCTTTAAAACTCCCACAGATGCACTATATATTATCACACATTACTTGTAACTGCCTAGCCCCTGGCTGATATATTCTAACACCTTTCCCCTACCCACTGTCCAACCTCTTTATAACTCCCACAGATGTACTATATATTATAACACGTTACTTACCAACTTACTGCTGCCTACTCCACACTGCCCCATCTATACCCAGTAACTCTCCCCTAGACTAAGCTGAAAAGCTTTCCCTTAAAATGTCAATGCACCTCATATGTACTTGTCTATATTCTCCTCCTTTTTTAGTTTTTCCTTTCTTGTCTTATCTTCAGTACATCTTCAAGATTATCTCTACTAAACACACTGTGTCAACAACCATCATATGTTACTACCTGCTATACTTTTAACTGTATGTCTAAATCTCTATGCTTATGTAAATATCTTATGCTTATGTAAATATCGTATGCAATCATATGTTATTATCTGCTATATTTTTATAAGTGAATGTGTAAACCACAATGCTCGTGTAAATATATATATAATATAACTGTACATATTAACAGTAATGCTATTCAATTTCTTACTACTATCAACCTTGTTCATATCTACTTATTGCTACTGTTGTCCTGTGTATATATGTAAATACTGTAAATAGTTTGATCTCCTTTATTCCCTCCTAAAACTTATGCTTGTTCTACCACTCTGCCATTACTAGACTCAGACTCTTTGTAATCTTTTAATCATCAATTTCAAGATATAAATAATAAGATATAAATAATATGTTATGTAAACACCATTCCTTTTATTACCTCTGTATCAAAAATTACCAGCATTCATACCATGTAGACTGACGGTTGCATCCTTATGTATCTGTACCTTGAATCTTATGTTTATTTTTATCTTTTGTATTTTGTATTTTGTTTTTATTCTTTTTATTCTTTTTATCTTTGTATTTTGTAATGTGGAGCTTTTCTCCCCGGGCCTCCACTGAAAATGGGCTCCTGAGCCCAGTGGACCTCCCCGGTCATCAAACTGAAATAAATAAATAAATAAATAAATGTATTCTGTATAGTATGTTAGCAATGGTTCTGGAGCTTTTCTCCCTGGGCCTCCGCTGAAAACAGACAGCTCTGTCCAGTCAGACCTCCCCAGTAAACAAATAGAAAATAAAATAAATAAAAGAATACAGGGCTTAAGTAATATGTCCTATGCAGCCCACCTCAAGACCCTATCCCTGTATTTTGTCTCATACAGGCTTTTGAGGGGAGATCTATGCCTGGCATACAGGGCATTGTCAGACCCCACTGTGATGGACCTCCTCCATATCCACAAAATAAACAGCACCAGAATTACCCATTCTAAAGACTTAAACCTTGCCTGTGAAACAAATAGGAACTGCTGGAGAGATAGGTATATATCCCAGAGCCTACCCCGTCTATGGAACAGGCTCCCCATCCATGTGAAGCAGAGTTCCTCCCTAACCCAATTGAAGTGCAACTTGGAAAATTGGATGGGAAACTGGAAATTCATCCCTGGTTTGGCACCTATGTCTCTAATGGATACGGGTAACCTGTAAACGGTTCATCTCCTATGCCCCTGCTTACACTTATCAAGGGTATCAGAACTTGTCAGAGATTTGGAATGCATGGCTAGGCTTAAAAAGGCCCTTTTGGTCATTAGCCTAGTAAACTCCCATGAGCCTGTGAACATGGACATGGACTTTAGGTATACCATACCAATGTAGGGCTTATTCTTTTGTGCAGTGTTAGACAGGCAAGACCTTGTATAACTTTTGACCATTTGGAACATTTTGCCTTCCATTTTATTTGCTTTTCTTTGTATTAGTACATGATCTTTCCCTTCTCGTTTTAGTGTCAGAAAGGATGATATTTTTATACTGTCTTCTTTGTTTCCTTTAAGAACCCTGTAGTTCCTAACCCTTAATTATCATTTGTTCGCTCTGAAGTAGTCATATTCAGTACACGTTTTAGCCATGACTCTGGCCACAGTGCAAATACAAGCATAATGCATATTTGATAGAGCTACATCAGGAATAACAACAGATGTAGAAATTAATGTTTTAAAAACAAACACATGCATTTACAATCACTGGAGGTTGAACATCTGTAGCTTGGTAACGTATTGCAAGAACAGCTAGACGTTTACAGTTTTAATGTAGGACATGTTGTTTAGGCCTTGTATCTTTTCAATAAGGTATTATTTCTGTGGGTATTCCAGTTGTTGCATGAGTCTGGAGTAATGAAGGCTGAATATAAGGAGATAATGGCATCCCTATATGTAGCACGATACCTTTGTTTATAAGCTGTGCAATATAGAAGGACTTCCTTATAACAACAGACACATTTTGGTCAAAAGTTAGGTCATTGTCCATATAAGTTCCAAATCTATAACAAGTGGGTCAACTGCCTGAGTGGGGAGTTCTGTCAAAAGCTTTGGTCAAGTGGAAGTAGGCAGTGTGTGCCATTTTGCCTTCATCAATTGCTTTGGTGACCTTTTCAAAAAAAAAAATCGACCAGGTTGCTGTAAGCATGACTTGTACTTGATGAATCCAAACTGAGATGGGTCTCGTGTTTTGGAGTTTGCTTATGTCCTGATCGATTATTTCCATGATAGGTCTTTCCATATATATATATATATATATCTATCTATATATATGTATATGTATATATATATATATATATATATATATATATATATATATATATATATACACACATATATATATATATATATATATATATATATATATATATATATATATATATATATATTACTTTGGAAAAATTATTGCAAATTAAAATTTTGAGGCCATAATACTTGAGGATCAATCAAGTATCAACCCCCCCCCACCACCACGAGTGTGGTCCCAGAAATGAGTGCTAACATGGGTTTTGCAGGGGTGTGGGCATTGGAGCGAGTGTTAACCTAAGTCCTGTGGGGATGCAAGTCTGGGTGTTTCATATTATGGTCTTCAGTGTTTTGGTTTTCCATGTTATATTTTCAAGACTACTTTTTCATAATAAACTCAAATATATATACACATACATATGATCATTAGATCATTATGATCAGTGTCCTCTGCTTCCACATTAATAGTAAATATAAAAATAATTTAAAAAAAGCATGTTTTATAAATATGTTTATTACAGCATGTCATTTGGCAGAAGAGTGTTTTGCTTTGAAAAGCTGTGTTAACTCAATGCACCCAAAAAAGGTGTAAACATAAGCAATTTGCTTCTAAACTGTCCTCAGTGCCTGAGTATTATTGAGTGTCTGGGGAGGTTTTCATAACATCACACTCCTGTGTCAGCTGTCTTAATATCAAAAGAGATGAAGATGAAACCTACTTCGTTGTGAAATATTTTTTGTTCAGTGTTATCACAGCATTAAAAGCATCGGCACTGTAATTCCCCCTCAGGATAAACAGACGGCTTTATCCTCCTGTGATGTCATTCCCTTACGTATAACTTACATCAAATGCATTATTATTATATGTGTAGAAAGCAGCACTCAGCTCCGCAGCTTACCTAGCCCTGTAGGTAAAGGGATCCACATTTTATTGAAATGTATCCTTTGTGTTGTACTAATGCTAAATATATCATAGCCTCTGAGGAATCCTGGACTGCACCAGATTTGCGTCGGTCTTTTACTAACAGTGCCTTTTCTTTCAGCTTCTCTGAATAGCAACATTTGAAGTGTGTTGTTGTGCCTCTTGTGTCTTGTTTATGACTATAATTTTGGCAGAAGAGTGAAACATCTTGTAGTAATGCCTGTCAGGTAAACTAACTATATTACAGCATGACTGAATCTCTGCTATTTCTGCTCCTCATTATGTCTATGTTTGCAATAAGCAGAAAGCTTCAGTTTCCATTGTAGTTTATTCTTCATCTTGTACTAACTAGATAACCTTTTATGTGGAGAAGACTGCTGAATCCCCATTACTTATGGCACCTGTCACTCTGAGCAATCAGAAGGATTCAGACACCAGCATTTCCAGTGCTTTACCTTTCACCACCTCTAATCCATCTCACCGTAAAAGGAACTATCAGACACTATTCCTCTCCTTACTGATAAATGCACCGATATTGCTTTCTATTGCTGACAGTGACACATTTCAATCACACTTTTCCTTATGACAAATATATAATATCTTCTGTCTGTCTGTTGTCATTTACTGCCTCTTCTTTTTATTCTTTGAAGTGGGTGCCCCAGATATTCAACATGTGAGAAAAATGAGAATCACTATTACCCAACAGAAACAAACTGACAACACAAAAGAAAGAAGATTATTTTCTGTAGGCTGCATTTTGGCATTATGCTTTTTAAGTTGAGGATCACAGCACTCACTGTATATGAGCAGCTCCTTTGTAATTGAGCTGGGTCTTTGGCAGAGCAATTCTAAAAGGTGTAAAAAGTCACACCTCTTCTTATGTAAAGTGACTAAAATGTGATTTCTTTCAAACATATCAAGATGCGACACCCACGTTCCACTAGTCTGTAATGCATTAAATGAGCTGATATTAGATTGTTCATTACATCCTGTATCTGAATATATAGGATATATATTAAAGTATTAGTCTGTACTTGAAAGTTCACAGTTGTGAATCTAAATTTGTCTAAGTGACTCCTACCCACTGAACCCATTAAATAGAAAATAAACTTAAAACAAAACTTTTCTAAGGGAGCACCTCCCTCCTATGTCAACCACAAGATCGCTCAAAGGTGGGGAAATGGCAAATTCCTTCCCATTCGGACTGTCCAAGGTGCATGCTATTGAGAGGCATAATTGTCACCACAGAAGAGGTGGCAATGATACCCTACAAGTCAGTGGCACTGGTGATAATGGTCTGCTCTTAAGTCAGTGGTACTTGTTAGAGATTATGAATATAAGACTGAAATTAATTCTGTTGTAAATATGCTGAAAGATAAAGCATAGAATAAAAAGTTTGCTTTAATGTAGGCATATAGCTTAGCAATTTAAAAAAAAAATGGCATTCATATTGTATGACATAGCTCTGGCTGAAATAAGTGAAAAACAAAGAAGATCTATTAATGAACACAAGATATTTCCTGAGCAGTTTTCCTTTCAGACTTCTGACAGTGGACATGTTTTTATAGTATGTGTTTTCCTCAAGATACATGTTTGTCACAGTATTAAGAAAGCTTGACATAATTCCTCATAGATAAATGGACATGGCTTTTTATAGAATCATCAGAAAAAAAGCCCAGAAAAGTAATTTTGGAAAGCAAGTATTACATGCTTTTCACATGTTTGCAGAACAGTTTACAAATATCCATTAACAGACAGGAACAGCAGCAGAACAGCTTGTACAGATGTTTCCTTTCAGATTTATGTTAATGGCATCCTCCCATCAGCAAAAGTGCTTACAAGTAAATCACCAAAGGACAATAGAAAAGTCTACCAAGAGGAAAACACACACACACACACACACACACACACACACACACACACACACACACACACACACACACACACACACACACACACATATATATATATATATATATATATATACACACACACACACACACACACACACACACACACACACACACACACACACACACACACACACACACACACACACACACCTTTACTCTTGCCAGTGGTGAAAATCATAGCTCAAAATGGTCTACAATTCTGTAGTCCTTTTACAGCTCTGAGAGGATAAATAAGTCAAGTGAAGCCCATTCAACTAGTTAATTAAAATACCTGT